>NW_020170409.1:8260-221875 GCF_000524195.1 Echinococcus granulosus | reverse complement strand
AGTAGAGAGTATCCTCCTTCTCTCTCTTCCTTCCTACTACACACACACACACACACACACACACACAAGGCAGGCACAGTCTTGTGGGGATGAGGTGGTGTATAACTCGGAAGTGTAGAATACTTAATGATTAGACTGTCTCAGGATGGTGGAGGAAATGCTCACTCGCCTAATGAAAGCTAAAATACGAAGCCCTTTCGCATCAAGGTCCAGTCAGTTGGCAGACGGTCAAGAGCAAAAGACTTAATGTACCCATCCTCAATATTTTAACCTCATTGTTAGCTTTAAATAGGCGCGATCAAAAGGATATAGCGCCACCCAGGAGGTAACACATTTATCTATCAGTGGGCTATTCCCAGACGATCCGTTCTATCATCCCGTGTCACACTTCCAAATTCCATACTAGCGGCTATACGACAGCTGTGTCCGCAGCCACAGCGTCGATGATGAATTCATTCTAGGTTTGGAAAGTGACAGGGAAACTTGATTCGCATGTGCCAAGTTTAAGCACAAGAAAGAGGACCGCACTAACAGACCGCCGCATACTCCTCTGCATCTGCATGTGAACACTGGCGTGTGTTCTGCAACTCCCTGTAAGTTAGAAGAAGCCATTGCAGGGAGCTTTGGCAAAAACCACACGAACACCTTCTCTTGCTCGGTATCTCTTCCTGCATCCAGTCTAAAATAGCAGACAGCCTGTTTATTTTTAGCCCACTAGTACTGAAGTTGAAACAAACATTCATGGGAACAATGCATTAGCCTAAGAACACATCTTCAGTCCCATTTAGTTTCCCCCCTTGGTCACTCTCAGTGAAGAATGGCGACTGAGATGCCTGTCAGACCATTAAACATACCAACTGTCGAGTTCATTAGGAAATCCAGTTTCACTCATTTTTAATGACATCAAAGGGCTCAATCGCACCATCGCGGACGAACAGTTAGCGGGGATGCGATCGAGGAGCCCGATTTTATTTTTTGAACTGCATCAGCTGTGCTGGAAGTGTGAACTCAGATGGGTGGATGAGGTGCACCTGTGAAGGAAACGAAGGAGAAATCCACTTCGTAATTATCCCTGTCTTAAGAACAAAGCTTGTTAAGCTCTACTTTTAGAACTGTTGATAAAATTTCCCTCGACTGTCAATTCATAACCAGAATCTGAATAACTCTCGACAGAAATTAAAAAACACCGACTTTTCATGGGACTATTGTTTTTGCATTTTTTCGCGTCCAAGTTCCGGAGGGAGGCGCCTCATGGATGCATATGCGAAAAGCTTTTTGTTGAACTGATGACCGACAAGTGGGAGTGTGACCCCATGGAACTGGCGAAGGCTTTCATTGTCCCTCAAGGCACCAAGTCAACAGGGCTAAGTGTGGTGTCCTCGGTGGACTGGAGACGCTTCATCGTCGCGGCTGCTATGAGGATGCTGAATTCATCCAGTGATCAGATGTGGGAGAGTCTGAGCGTCCTCCGGAGGACTGTGCATGAAATGGCCAAGTCGACGCTTGTTGGACTGCGCTTGCCAACAGAGGAGGTTAAAAAGATCACTTCCAGTGAAGGAGTCAAGTTGGTGAGGCGAATAGCACTTACAAGTTAAAATTGATGCTCTTTTGGACCGCCAAGTGACGTTCTGCCTCTGACGCTTCCTCGTTGAGTGTTCTTGATTTTGAGACTCTTTGAAAAGGCTACTATTTCCACATCACACTCGTTCATTAGATCTTGAACGCTTTCAGTTGAGTCGACAGAGAATTAGTAGACTTTTAAGTAGACGGTGCGTGTGTGAAGACGCTACAAAGCCGATGAGTCTGAAATTAAGCCGAATGTAAACCCACAGGAGGGATGGAGGACTACTAGCACAAACGGCATGAGCAGAGTCCCACACCATCGGCATAGAGGCCGAATCGAGACAGAGTGGAAAGGTTCGCGTAAAACATCGCACAAATATGTCGGTGGTACACACCTAACAGCAGCCCAACACGTTACAACCGCAACCGAACAAAAGACCCAACTATTTCCTGTTCTGTTTCTTGTGGCATGATAGGATTCCAGAGTGTGGGACCTACTTCTCAGCCTTTTTGAGGCGCCTGGAGAGGAGGGGCAGATGGTGGAAATGGATGACCTGATGCTTTCCCTCGCTGCCTCCGGTTACTCCTCGCCATTTGACAGCCTTGTGAGAAGTCTAGCCGCTCTGCAGACCCCCGCACTGCCACTCCCGACACCACAAACCACTCAGGCCCTCCACAAGTGAGTTTGCACATCAACTTCGGCAAAGTTGATTGAAATACTAAATCTAAGACGTTTATGCCTCCAACATTCCCTTCAAATGTGCATTACTTTAAATTAGCATTAGTGGTACTGTTCTTAAACGCCCTTGTGGTTGGCGATTATCTTGATGTGAAGGCGAAGAATACATAAGCAAAATCTATGTCCCCGTGGGCACGAACGTCAGAAAACTCCGCTCAACGATCAAGGGAGCCGCGGCTGCGCAGGGTCAGCGAATACAGAGTGGGAGGAGTCGTCCCTAACCGTCAAATTACAGGGAATCGCAGCGGATTGCGTGATTTAAAGTGGCAACCTCGACTACGCCTGCACTGCAAGAGTTCCTGTTTGGGGGGCTGTAGGATTTGGGCCATCCATGTCTTCACTGTACTGTTCAGTGGCTTATCCGACCAATTTTGATAATTTGCCGAGGCTTTTCGATCGATCTAAAATAACAATGGTCAATGGCAGACTTTAAATTCGAATCTCAAATAGGCTACGAGAACTTGAAAAAAGTAGCAACACCAATGAGACACGAGACGCGGGAAGTTTGACGAATGACAACAGACACATCTGATCACCTGAGGAAAGAATTGAGGCTGTTCGAGTGTGCTTTTGCTGCGACAGCACTAACACTGGCAGCGCTAAAATCCACTCTTCCAAAACTGTCTATCAGAGGAGTCCTAGTACCTTCATGCCTCACCTCACTCAAGTGGCAGTCGTCAATACCACCTCGGCGCTTCGCTTTAACCGCCCTTAACTTGCGAAATGACTGTGGAATTGAGTCAAATTCAAATGGATAGTCCGGTTGCGGGGTGGTTCTCGCCGACCCGCTATTGAGCAAGAGTTGCAAGACCACGGCTGACTCGCAAATCCGACAGGTTACAACTGGCCCAAATCAAAAGCTTACTTCTAGCTTCTACGTAGTTAACAGTCACTACCAAACAAACCAAACTATTAGTTTTACAGTAATTTGAACCAATTAAACCAGTTCTGATGGCCGATTGGCATTATTTCAACTCGAAAACTGAGAATTTCATAAACCAAAACAAAGAAAGTCGTGATCTGAAAAGGTACTGGTATACCCTTTACGGAATTAGCGACTCTGGATAGATTGACTGATTGGATGGCACACCACCATAGAATCCTCCTGGACTAATGAGCTGGTTCGATCATTTCGGTGCTTTTTCGTGGGGTTATTGCGGAGGTGAGTCATAATCCCCGTTCTGCGTGTCTCGTGAATATCCTCGAACGAATTACACTCTGGGGGATTTACGTACACGGGTCCCGCCATAAAACCAATCAGTGGGACATATGACTAGGAATCCCGAATGAGCTCCAGAAGTGAAATGAAAAAGCAAAAACCCCACATTAGACGGCGGACATATAAGCCCATGACTCAGGAAAGAGCATTCCACTTGAGATTACTCAAAGGCCCAACCTTAACTACGGAATACAAACATTTTACTTAAAATCGTATAATGAAACCCTTCTTTCCCTATGCGCACACTGCAGCCTCTTCAACTACCCAGAGGCCGGTCAGAAACCTAAGGAGGATTTCAAAGTGTCAAAAGAAGTGGTTCAGAAGGTGAGTACCCGACCAGAAGTAAGGTCCACACAGATTACAGTATAGGATACAAACCACTTCCACATTTTAGATCATGGATTACGTCCAAACATTTATTGGCTCAAAAGGATGCTTCCCAAGCGATACGAGACTCAGGGAGGTGAGTTTATTACCAACCTTCCAAACTCGGAAAGCACGTTATGATCTGGGACGAGAACCTGACCCATTCTTTGTTCCAGATGGAACTAAAGGAGGCATTTGGAGGAGCTCGTTCCACAGAGACACCAATTCACCTCCTCCTGCATCAATCGCAATTTAGAGCGCTATGTTCGTGGATGCTGCCCTATTTGTATTTCCCCATCTTGCCTAGCTGAAGACACAATTGGAACAGTATCAAACTAGTTGTTTGGTTAAAGAAAAAAAGCAAGGACAGATAACTACTAAATCCTGCACTGGGCTTGCGCAATATTTGGTAGATAGCGAAGACCCAGAGAAATGGAAAGGCGTGTAGACACGCAAGTGGCTTCTATAACCTCAGAAGGCCATAACGGAGAGGTCGCGGCAGCCTGCCTTGGCGGCCAGAAGTGGATCGTCCTCAAAAAGGCCCTCAGGGTTGGACTCAAGATAGTTCTGCACGTGACGGAGGAACCGGGCCGCAGTCACCTCATCGACAAAACGCGCATCAGCGGAGAGAGTGAGGGTCAGCGTGGTCACGGTCTCAAAATCACCGCTGGGCGAGAGGCGAAGGCGACTCTGGCCACTGCCGACGGCCAAAGAGGCCACTTGGGGTGGGCAGATGATGGACGAGAACTCGCGCACTCCAAACATGCCCAGATTTAAGAGACTGGAGATGGAGGAGGATGGGGGGAGGGAAGATTAACAAAAGCAGTCGGAGTCATTTATTGGAAAGACCTATAGCCACCGGTCGAGTTCAAACGAAGTTGTGGTTGAGAAATGCGTTAGAGCCTATTATACGTAAATTATCCGAAGCAGTTACTTCTCTCAAATTTGTGTCAATTCATAAGACTGAAGAAAATACCGACTTAGAGGCGTTCCGCCAATTCAAAAGGCGTGAGAATGTTGCTGAAGACTTAGGTAATCTCAAGGAAATTCAATATGCATTCAAAGGTTGGCTTTAGTTACTCAAAGCAGGAAATTTGGTAGCGATATCCAAATTAAAAACCAGTTAGGTCGGATGGTATGCTCACATGAATTTTAACAAATATCAACCAAAATGGCATGAAGATTTGAGACTAAACCACATGGGTATGGTTCATCACTAGATCGTAAATGAGAGTTACCAACAAGCTACCTAACAACTACAGTACTCAACTAATTAGTACATGGTACCTCAATGGTAGTTGTTGGCTAATTGATAACGCCAGGTCAAAAAGTGAAGCTATAGTTAACAAAAATCTGGTCTGGATTAAATCATTGGGATCGTCACAAACTGAACACAAAGTGCCGGCTTCGGGCTTACTGAATAGAAATTTAAGTACATTTTAAAAATGAGGATTATTTGGAAGGAACCCCGAAGTAGCCGTCAGCTCATAGTCAAACCAAGTGTAATATTCATTAACAAATTAAACAAATCATTTCAGAAACACTTTAGGACAACGAAGTTTCAGTTAATGGAGATCGAGATGGAAATCGTAGTTATGACATTGAATAACAGCCAAGAAAATGTCCTAAACAAGAACATAAACAAGGCCGGAATCTACCCTAGGTTACTCTTTGAAACGATTGGCGACCTTCACAACAGAAAAGCAACGAAGACAAGATGAAGCTGCACTCCTGACAATATGCAAAAACACCCATATTGAGGCAAAAGATTAGAATAATTTATAGGAAATGAATCCAAGTCACCTTTCCATTTGCAGCCTTAAACTGCAGTCCAAGTGACAGTGACTCCCACATAGGCGAAATATCCTGAACATTGGTTAAATAATGATTCGCTCAAAGAATGAAAAGCCTATTTCAAACCCTAAATACTACTATTTATCATTGGAGAGGATGAAGTCACATACGTGAAAGAGCCACCGGTGAACTCCTCAGGCTTGAGTTTATTTTCAAATCCCCGAGTGGTGAGGTCTTTGACGCGGGCCGAGATCTTCGAGATGGGAAGATGGTCGACAGACCTGACGGTAGGAGTGATACAGCCAGAGGGTGTGGAGATGGTAACGCATATGTCTACCTCACCAGCCCGGTGGAACACCGTCCCGTTTGCCGTTGAAGTACCGTTCACCTCGGGTACCAACTGGAGGGCGGAGAAAAAGTGAGCTTAAATGAAGCGAATACATTCCATACGAAAATAGCAGAAAGACGAAGTGGACAAATGAATAATAAGACTAACCCGACAACTGTACAAACATGAAACCCTTTTAGCAGCCGTTTTCAAACTAACTGCCACTATATAGCTCGACGCAAGTTGGAAAACCGCTTCTGCTTTGAGTAACGAAGAGCAACTGGCAATGAGCAGAAGGACTTCTATGTTTTTGACAAAATACCTCTGATTCAACGAACTAGCAATGGAAGTCCATTTGGAATTGGAATTGAAACAAAGTCCACATTCTCAGACCGCTGCTATCGGTCAAGCCAGTTGGGATTTAGAAAGTAGAATAAGTAAATGGGACTTTGACAAAATTGTTAAAGTGGCCACAGGAGAGCTAATGTTACAGGAAAGATAGTTACAATAAAAGAGATTCAATAGTAACAAACCGATGCGCAAAAATAGCAGCTAAATACCAAATGCTACACCGAGCAGGCAATTACAAAAAAAACCACTAACGGGTACACAGAATGTCTCAAATTTATCATGTCCCTTTACCATCATAGAAATTGACAAGTAGCAGAGTGGAGCTACTTAACATGTGGAACCAGTAAAAGCACAGGCAAACCTATGGTGTCAGTAAACACTCGGGTTTAAACAGGGACCAATACAGAACGAATGACCAGATGCTTCTAAAGCATGGCATGTTATGCGAAAATTTCGAAAATCCGTTCGACTCGTAAAAAAAGCCAGATAAGGTTATTTCTTTAATCGATGCGGTTATTCTCTCATTTCAACACCACTCTCCCACGTAATAAATCGAAGTAGTTTTTAAAAATAGCCATTACAAACAAAATACTGGTTCCTGGTATCAAGAAAGACTTAATACGAGATGTTGCGGTGGACCTAGTCACATTTAGATGGTAAACAAGGAGTATAGAAAGTATTCTACGGAAAATCAGTCCTAAAGGTTTATAAAACCTGAGGTATGAAGGGAAGCCTAAATATACCGCCACTCTAAAACGGAAGACGGAACAATCCGCTACGGTCCACGTTCACATGCTCAGCATCGGCACGGTTGGCGATCGAAATATTGCGGTAACGGCGACAGAAACTTACCCGCAAAGCATAGGCACAGGCCTTGAGAACAAGATCATTGATAGAAATTCTAGAGTCGACCAGCTGGGCCTTATTGATGGCTTTCTGTAGAGCGAAGAGACGATCTACAGTAAAGGTGGCGCTGGTGTAGACGTGCGGGATAGTAGCCTTTGACTCAGTGAGACGTTTCACACTGATCTCGCGCATTTCATCCACGGGGATGTCGACATAGCCGGAGCTCAAAACAGCAGGTCCACGGCTTGGGACAGTGGCCGGTCCAGCCGTTGCTGGCTTGCCTGAAACTGACGACGCCACTTGAGGCACTTTCTGTAGGCCCTTGCTTGTCACGTACGCCAGAACGTCCCTAAAGGAGGATAAGTAATTAAACCAGTTTCCATCACAAGGGGTGACAGAGTGATAACGAGAGGCACAAACCCCTTGAGAACCGTCCCTTTGGGCCCAGTCCCAGTTATCTGTTGGGGCGAGAGACCGTAGGAAGAGAGGAGAAGACGAACAGCGGGACCGATGGGCAGCTGTTTGCCGGCGGACGCAGGAACAGCAGGGGTAGATGCAGGGGTCGAAGGTACAGAAGACTCAGTGGTTTGTACGGCATCATCACTACTGCTGCCACCACCACCACCCAGAGAGGCAACGAAAGCTTCCGCATTCTCTCTTACCACCTGCCAGTCCTCGTCGGCGCTGGCCAATACTGCAATGATGTCACCGACTTTGTTAACGCTACCCTCAGGTTGCTGTAGATGTGACGAAACAGGAAAAGTTTCAACCAGCAGACGAAGCAGATGTGATTTTCAGCTTGATAAAACGTCATTATAATCATCAACCATCCTCTGTGAGACGCTGAGTTTATCAGGAACAACACTAAGCAGTTAAAAACCAAAATAATAGGAGTAGTTGTTTTTATAAACGAGCTGATACAACGACCAAATCTCCGTGGCGACCATATAGAGTGAGGGAAAATAAGTTAAAATGCATAAGTCAACATACAAGGGCAAACACCCTTCAAACGAAACCCGCAAAACCGCACTACGATTCATCGGAGCAGTGGAAGTACTTGAAGCGATAAATAATGATGGAACGATTGAAGGGGAACACCTCAGAAACTTGCGACGCACCGCATAAGTGGAAGCATATAGTTTGCATTCGCGTAATTTGATAGGAACGAGAGCAGCAAAGAAATGTAACACTAGAAGCAGCCATCCGCCTAAACGATTGTGAATCAGAACGTTCATATTTTATTTTGCATCTTATAAGGTCCCCGTGAAATCCTAGCGGTGCATCCAAAAAAGCCTGTGTTAATATAACACAAGTTTGGTCATTCCCATAAAATAGAGGTACGGGAACAGCGTCAAACATACAAGGATTTTGGCCATTATACCCTCCTCATCGACCTCCATGCCAACAACGGCCTTGTCAGTTTGGACCTCGCAAAGAAGATCACCCGGGGCCACTTCATCTCCCTCCTTTTTGTGCCACTGAATGATACTGCCACTGTCCATAGTGGGGGAAAGGGACGGCATGCCAATCTTGATAGGAGCTTAAAAAATAATGTCAAACAATAAACTACATAGAACTTGTGACCGAGTTTGGAAGAGTCTCAAGCAGAGCCTTGGAGCACCCAAAGCCAGACGACCACCACGAAGAAACGCAGACATGACCAAAAGACCTCGAAAAGTGCGCGTCGCCCTCCACCAATTTCATCGAACGAAAGAACAAAATAAAAAGTGCTAGAATTTGTATAAAACGGATGAATTTGTCACTTTCAAAGTGCTTAGACATAGCAAATGTAGCATTTTAGAACAGATACAAGGCCATTTGCATCTCACATACGTTATGTCAGCTTTGTCAAATTTATTCATTCCCTCTATGAGTTTGTCTAGTGGTCAACATTTATCGCCGAACTTACTTATTTTCCGTATGCAAAAGTTTGATGGGTGATTTAAGTGTATGCTTTTGAGTTATGGACCAGAATGTCCCTCCCATAGTTGATAACGCATTGTACCCAAAAATGTTAGTGATGAACGGCACCATTATAAGAAAACTGCACTAGTTGATTTTGACTTAGTTTCACATTAGATGCAATATTTTAAATAATCAACTTTCTATTTTTCTTTTATTGATGCGTATAGTATTCACAATCCTTGTCTCATTCCGGATCTCACTTAATCTCTTAACTTTTTGGGTCTTGAATTGAATTTAAGACCTTTGAGAGCCGTTTCTGCCCTCAAAATGTTATTTAATTCCCCTTTAATAAAGTTTTGCAACATTGTTTTAAGTTTGTGCAAACAGAACTTTGGTAATAGCACATTCTCAGTGTGGTGCTTTGGCTACATTGTTGCCATGGCTGCCCTAGAAGATTCCATCCTTCAAGTGCGTAAACACAGTTATCAGTATAAGTAGCGATAAATTCCAAAAAGAGAATTGTGATAGTGAAAGTGAGATGAAGTTTTCTCTTCGCAGACCATTGCCATTGAGAATCCGGGATGGACGAAGCGAAATCTTGGTGGTTTGACGCAATTATGGATGGACCCTCTTTTATTTCATAGGCCTCCACTCACTTTAATTTGATGTATCAGTCCTATCATTGTCACAAATTGAATTTGTTTACGCCAGATCACTACCTGATACGGCATTCTTGGATAAGAAGGCATCAGCTCTATCCATAAAAGTTTATCCATAAGCTCTCCTGGTCTCCAGCTCATTCGCTATTTTGCCAACAGGGTGCAATCAACAGTCAGGTTAACTTTGATGAGGCGTTGTCCGCTAAGTAGACCTGGACTGAAAACAACCCCCTTGCTTTGAATCAAGTGGTCACGAACGCCCTGAAGAGCTTTTAGGGGCACCAAAAACATTAACAAATGCGAGGACACAGTTAACGGCCAAACCATGGCGTCTCCGTCTTTTCCCATACCCCATTTCAACTCCTCTTCTGTTGCAGGTGTTGTTGAAAGAATTTTATGCCCCGACCATGCCGTGCACGCATTAATGGGAGATATGTGGTGAGCAAAACATTTCTCCACTATTGTTGAATTCATGTGTTGCATTGACTTCTGGGTTTACTGAAGCATATTTTGGTTGAATTGAACTTTGAATTGAAATGTTGAACACAACGGGGAAGCATAATTATTATCGATAGTAAGACATGATGTGTATGGCTGATGAGTTCCCTGCAAACCTTATCGGGTGCCTTCAGAGTTCCTGCCGTAATCCAATCCTCTTTTGCGTTTAATCAGTCCTACTAGCTATCAGCACCACAGCCTCTACAGTTTTAAGGAAGTTTTTAAAGAAAATAGATTAAGTAGTCTCAAGTTATTTCAAAAAAAAATGTTTATCGGTTTATCGGCATGAGAAAAGCACAGAAGCAAGGAGGAGGTTTACTCTGTACTGTCTCGAGTTTCCCCGAAGAAGATTGTAGATGTAATGCCCGGGCCGAATTTGTATTGCCAAGACCAAGAGCTAAACAATTAAGACATTTCGTATTTAAAGCGAATCAGCGAATCAACGCTCCGTAGGTTTTAGCCATAAAATACCCTACCGGGGGAAATCACACACGTAACTGTGTCAAGTAAGTAACCTTTGTCTTTTAATCACTTTTGTCTGATGGGGTGGACTGACAAAGGGTTTCTAGGCCTATTGCCAACTAAAATATCCAAAATGATAATGTCTTTTTAGTGAGTGACCTTTTCGTTCCCGAGATTGCATTACTTAAAGCGTGAATTTAATAAGCACCGTAGATTATGCCATATTTGTTTTACTTATACCTCGACTTCAAGTAACTAACCTCACAGATTCTTTAGTTGCATCAGAAAAACCGATGCTTTCTCTCATGAGGGAAGCGGTTATAAACCAACGCCCCCCTGCCCTCTTGCCAACTTTGGATGAGGAGTCACTGATTTGTCTGTAACTGCATAAACTGAGATAGGCTTTTATTTTGCTTTAGTAGTGGATCTGAGGTTGCATCAAACTAAGGATGGATGGGAAACAATTTCTAGAATGTCAAACGGAATCAGCAGTAGCTGCTAAAGATGTAACCAGGAGCATGCATTTTTTATCAGAAATCGTCGAAGACTCATCCAATAACTCATCGGAGTCCTATCGCCTTTAGGAAGATTAGAAATGTGCTTTCAGTATCATATTCTCCTAAATTTCATTAAATAGGTTCCTGGCTGCTTCCATTCTATTTTACGAACTGATTGCCCTCCTTACATGGCAACAGTTGAATCGCTCATAGTACTCTTTCTCATTTAATGATTTCCATAACATCTAGAGTAACACAAACCAACTTAAACCATGACATTTATGTGTTTTCTAGAATGCTTTACTAAATACCGGTTGGTGTCTTATTCGTGGTGTGCATTTAATGAGCGCCACAGCGCATGTCAGTTATACCGGATAAATAAATGCCGCTCGCTCTAGAGATGCACGTGAATGTAGCTAGGACCTACATTCCGGAAAACAGGAGATCAACCGCACACACCCTTCTCTCATGCAGCGCTTTGTTGCCAAGACCTACAGGAATTAAACGCATCTTTGCAGGGAAGAGGTATTTGACCACTTGAAGATGGAATTATTGAAGGCAACGAAAGGTGATCGCCAGGGATGTGGACCAAAAGGACAAAGCCCCTATGTTATCCTGTCGAAGTCGTGAACTCAACAAGCACCACTGATTCCAACGTGCCTGTTATATTTGGCAAAATCTAACACCAAGCTGACTATAGGGGATAGCTTCCATGTTTTTTGAAATGTTCATAAATAAGATTCCTAAACCCAACTTAGAAAAATCCTTGCATCTCTCTCGTTAAGCGGTGCAATGAAAACCACTCTGAGTCCCAGATATCCTTCAATCACAACAAATCACTGAGATCAAGGCAGCACGTAATTTTTTTAGAAAATTGAAGATATCCTCAGCTAGGCGAGGTGAGGTGGTGAAAGGGTAAGTGGGGCTGGTGATGAACCTCTAGACTAAACTTCTGCCGTGGTCTCTCCAAGCGCGAAGTCCATACTGCTGCCACGACAATCGCCTGAATTGTTCATCCGACCCTAGCGCGTCTTTTGCAGTATTGATAAGTAATGAAGCCAAGTGTAGCCAACAGCATGGCTACGAGGGCTAGAAAGACACAAACAACCGCACATCTTTTGACGAATACCATTTTCAGGTACTCTCTAATTGCAATGAGGTAGAGTGTTCCGGCTTCGGCGGTAGTATGCTGGATGCCGAAAAGGGAGAGTGAGGGATATCCCACAGTGGAGGAGGGTAGGTGCCCAGGTTAGGATGATTAGTGACAGCGCATGCGTTCTTTTTTTACACAGCTACTCCATTTGATCCAGGACGGACATCTGGTGGGGATGGAATTCGTAACTTACCTACCAGAAGTCGACGCGTGTGCAAACATGGGGGGAAAGGGATAACAATATAGTCACTCAGTGCGATGTGTCAGACGGAGGAGGAATCAAACGCGTGGGTCACCGGTACCGAAAGATTTCAAAATGTTAGCGAAAAAAACTCACCCAAATTCATTCGGGTGTACATCAGTCGAAGCTCACGTGTGTGGATCAGTGATGCGAATGCAAGGAGAATGGTGACAAGCACAAGACCGATGACTTTAGCTCTTGTCGACAGTGTAATTACACTTCCCCTTTCCATCCAGCATCGAATCAGAGGCGTTCTATGGTGATGCAAGCAGGGATCGACACAACACCACGTTACCACTGTAACTCGTTTTGGGTTTCAGTGCTTTGACGGATTGAACTCTTGTTCCAAGCTTGAGGTCATTGTGCTACTTGGAGAGCTTTTCCCATCCATGTTAATAGAGAAAACCGCTCTCGATTTGAGTTACTTTGTGACGGACTGACAGAGCGTTTCCCAAAGAAAGGCACACTACTATTACTTTATGGAAGCGCCTGCATTGACTGAAGAGAATTCATTTTAAATTCCAATATTTATTAAAGAGTAGTAAAAGGTAAACAACTGCAAGATTGCATGGCTTTCTCCTGAACCACACGGTTTCAGGCTAAAAATTCTTTTACCGTGTATCACGAGAGCAAATACCGGTGAAAGAGAAAATGAGTAATGCGTGCGCTTAAGTAGTTGAGAAATTTGGGGGTCTCATCGGTAGAAGTTTACTATAGGCAAGTGTATTCAACGAATAATCAAATTTCAAGGTCATTAGTTAAGCACTTTGGACTGTCTGTGCTGTGTGTAACATGTATACTGCTTGTTTATCTCTCGGTTTTGGATGCTCTACCATTGTACCTTCGTCTGGTGGTCTGGCCTCTGGGCCATGACAGTAGCCCTTAGCTCTTCCCTACACCAGCAATACACATTCTGTCCTAGTATTGTCATCATTTGTCTTCAGGGAAGCCTTAAGGCTATGCATGTGATGGTTTTAGAAGATGGCAGTCGAACGAAATCCGATCTGACCGTAGCAAAACCCACCTTATGATGGCAATCTGATCTTAGTCCATACAAAAAGAAAGGAACACTTCCAGTTCACCCTGCAAAATGGTGCCGAAATGCGTAAACATATAAAAGCAAGAAAAACGGAGCATGTTGTTAGTAATACAAACTATTTTGGGAGCAAAACAAGCCACCCTCACAGTGCCGCGTATCGCCGAGGCACCGAAAAAACGGTGCAGCAAAAGGCAGTAGTAATAGCTTTCTGGCTTAACCAAGGTTGCGTTAAAAAAATGTCTTAAAATTCAGGACCTGCCGCATACTGCAAGAAATAATTCATTTCGGCCGTATCCAGAGTCGCCAGGATCTTCATAAAGGTAGCTTTTTATTACTATGAAGGAAGCGTCTACATTAACGTATAGTAGTCCTTTGGGCTTTCCACATTAAGAACCCTGATAGATCCAGTCAAAAGACGCGAAACTTTGCTTTAAATGAAGCAGAAAGCATTTTGCCGGTTGAAACATCTCCGACGAACACAAAGGCTTAGACTCCTGCACTAACACAGGCCCTATTCCGGACAAAGGCCAGTTTTCACCAGGTTGGTAGCAGTTTCCGTTCATCCTTTTCTTGACCAATCTTAAATCAAACAGATTCCACTTGCAGAGCGTGACTAACGTGTACTTCAAATTTTATAACTCGTAAACTACAGTTAACCAACCTCACAATAGAGCTCGGACATAAAAATGAGAAATACTACTGAAATTCTATTTAATCGGCTGCACAATGCAGGAATTGTAAAGGGCTCGGTGTTTCACTTTCCACCACTAACATCATGCAATTGAAACGAGCAGAAGAATTGGAAGAGGACGTGATTTATTGGGTAGTAGTAAATAAAGGAGCACAGGTATCACGGTTGAAGCTTGTCCAGAGTACGATCCCACCTCCTCGGGGATCGAGAGTGTCCATCCAGCACGAGGCTAGCTCTTTACGACCGCCCCTCGCCCAAAGGTACATTCAAATGAATATACATTAAAATACATTCTACGAGAAGGCAAAATATATGAGGAAAGGGGATTATCACTATTTTTTTTATTCGACAATTCAATTTCCAAACACTGGCGTCATAGTTGACGAACGGAGTAATTTCTAAATATTGAAGATGATGGTTGAGGGTAAATTCAACTATATGCTAAAGTGGATCGCAAAATCAAAGCGCGCCTCACTAAGTAACTTCGTAAGACAGTGTCCAGAAGGTAGTCTTGTCTGTCGGCAGGCTCTGTCCAAGGCCATTAATTCAACTTCTTACGTTGCCAGGCTGGCCAGGATAGGTATTTCTCGTGAGGCAAATTACTAATGCTTATTTCTGGTAATGAAAAGGAAAACAATTTTCGACAGTTTACACGATTATTCGACCAACATTTCCTGCGGAAACTAAAAGTGAAATAAATGTACACTAGACTGCATGTCAATATCTGATGCTAAATGATTTCCTCCACATTTAAATGAGTGCTTATTCGTGGCCTAAAAGACCCAAAGTTGGTTGGAGGACTTCCAAAAGGGATGCGTTTTAAGTCCCCCCAACTGATTAAAACTGGCGCATTCAAAGCATTATTTTAATTTGCCACCGGAAGCAAAGATGCTATGAAATGATGATAAGACGTGCCCGTTGAGTAACTGATAATATAAAGATCGGACCGGTATTTGTCCGAGCCATATTGCTGGGCCTGGAGACTTCCCTATAGGCGAAAGACGACATGCTACTCGGGCAGATTAGATGTATTTGACAGTGGTGGAGCCCGTTACCAAGCCAATAAATCAAATAAACAACCAAAGTATTACCCTTTTGAGCGTCGTACCCGCCGCTCCCCTTGGTCAACCTCCCGTATCGTCCGTCACCGTAGTCATGGAATTTGCGTGTAACTGAGTAGATCTTTAACCCCAATGTCACCGATCACTCTTGACTATTCCCCTGGATCTAGGGTTTCGACCTGTTTGGAAAACTTTATTGGGGTACAGGAGAATGTGATATACATCACGAATGTCCATCGCTAGTATTAGGAACACTGCCCTACAAGCAGTCGAATAACAAATGATTGTATTTACCATTGTTCCGTAGGGGTAGGGCTTTGCTTCTATTCCTAATTGTCACTTTGTTCTCACTTCTTTGCTGCCTAGCCATTTACCCAACAGGGTTACATCCAGCTAATGGAGGAGTGAAGAAGGTATAGCGAGTTCACCAAATTGACATCTGCATGATGGTACCGCAGACAGCTCCCTAAAGGAATTTCCCTGATGGTTCGCGGCTGATATCGCTTCAGTTGTGAATGATCTTCCACCAGAATACGGGAATGGGTTATTTGCCGAGGACAGAGGTCACTTCAAACCCTTCTGTTAGGGATCATCACTGATTACTCCATCCACAGTATATGCACTTCTTCTGCCACATTGAGGTTTATTGCCCAGTAAAAGAAATCAGGATGTTTGTCCTTCAAGACAGAGTTGGTTTTCCACCGCCACCAGTGTAGCGCCCCAAAACTACCCTGAAGACGAAAGAGGATATAATGCTCAAGCAGAATATGTATTATTTTGTCGAGAAGGGCTGGAAGCCACTGGTTTGACGCAGAGGCCAGCCCACCCGGCGAAGGCACAATGGCAGAGCATCTAATTGGGTCCTTACCAAAACCGAGGGTTAAACAAGTAATCAGAGGATTGCACTCCGTGGTTAAAAAGCTGGCACATTTACGGTATTATTCTGACCTGCCACGGAAGGAGGAAATGCCTGCTAAATGACGGGTAATATAAAGATAGGACCACCATGGTGCTGGGTACTCCTTCACGTAAATGATGCACATATTTCCAAAGTAATAAAACAAACTTGACGGTGCATTACAGATCTGTAACTACATCTGAAAGAGGGAGTAAAGCCCCATGAGATGCACAAATGAGTTCAAAATCATCCCATAAGAGATTTTGGGGTATAAAAGACAACTTAAAGAGCGTTTTGAGTAATTTCACAAATATTGTTGTCACCTTGACAAGACACCCCATGACAGCGATTTTGTGTGCAGTGTCTTGTGCCAGCATTGTGCAACAGCAAAACTTTTGAGAACCCATTTTTTATAAGGCATTTTTTTTGCCCTCTTTGGTGAATTTACTGAAATGATGGGCATTATATCTTCAATTTTTGGTGCCCATTGTGTGCAAATAGTTTTGATGCCTCTTAATTCGACTGATGTTGCAGTATTCTGTAAAATTTACAATGCATTGTAGCTCTCCGCAGCGATTTAACAGTTCCAGCTACGATATTTTTTACTATAGCTCTCACACGTACTGACGCTAGCGAACGACTACCTGGAAGTCGGCAGGTGGTTGTGGTTCTCCCCTTCCTTGACGCGGTTTGAGAGGCACACGACCATCGTCTCCCTCGTTAGCCCAAACACGATGCACAAAACGCCTCGGTTTCGGGAATAGGAACGATAATGGGATAGCTTGTTCACTTGGCCGTGGCTTTGCAGTTCAAGAAACAACACAGATGTATCTGTCTCTCTAACAATTTGTGTCTTTTCTAAATTAATTAAAAGGTAGAATTGGTGTTATGCTCTTTTAATGCAGAGAAACATCAGCAACTCCGCCATAAACACATATTTGTTTTATTACTCAAATATTAAAACGCCCTTCAAATTATGGACATCAAACAAGTGTTTTGTTGCTTTGACTCCTTCAGCAGCTTTCAAAATCACCAGAGGTTTAAGGTAGTTCCTGGTTTACCGGCTCTCTCTCCTCGACACTACGTAAATAAGGCTTTCGCAAGTGTTTTTTACATCGTAAATGATTTAATATGGAAGAAGACACTGATACAGATTGCCTTGATCTCATCGTATTTGGCTATAATGGTAATGCTCCTTCTCAGGTCTAATTATTCCATCAAACTGCACGACATTGAAATAGCAAATAAATTTGCCTGGTTTGGATAATGCGGCACTGTCGCGGTGCAAAACTCACACTAGTGGAGAAAAGTTCCGCCAGAGGTGTAGTTGTGCCAAAGCCTTTACACGCAAGCGGTCGAGAGAATGGCGGCAAAGTAGGCAGCTTCCACAAAAAAAACAGTCCATCTCACCTCCGCCTCCTCTGTTTCCCCGCCACATGCGCCGCCCTTCAAAGCAACCAAGCAACTGCCAAACACCTTTTCAAAATGGCTCTTTTCCATATCATTTAGTATCAGTTTTAGAACATTTTTGTCCGTATTTTACTTAGATTTACCTCATATCATTAAAAACATTGTTATAATTGTTAAAAAGGGCAAAAAGGCCTTCCGAGTGCACACAGACAGGCGCAGACAGGGGCGCGCTTAAGAAGGCATCCTTTAGACAGATGAAAAAGGACGGTGAGTCGCCAAATGGCCGTCGAGGTGAGTGGCTAAAAGGTGTGATTTGTCTGGAGAGACAGAGAACAGTGTAACTATTCCCAGGGGAGGGGTTACTTTGCCCGTGTGCCCAAAAATCCCACCCATTTGCCGCCGACTCTAATGACGCCTTAATTGAAGGCATGTAGCCTTATAAATTTTATGGACGATGCGTGTGTGTCTGTGGTCGCATTTATGTGTGTGTGTAAATACATTGTAACGAAATTACACAATAGGACATTGACAACAAGTTTGAACAAAGTCGGCCGCAACCACACCCAGTCATTCATTCTCTCGCTACATTCTGACCATGAAATGCATCCCAATGACGGCTGGGACCGTTTAAAACAAAATTTAATTACGATATGGCATGCGTAATTGCCTATCCAGATGAGTGTTGCCGCGTTTCCTCGGTGAGTTTGTAGGAATTGAAGCCGCTATCGTTGGTCAATTCCGACTTGGGAAATTTCACGAGGCCTCTTGCACCGCAGCAAGACAGACGAGGCGGAGGTTTATGAACCACAGGATTCAGCGAACGACGATAGTCACATTTTCGTATTCCCCACGGATGGCAATTACTATCCACTTCTCAAAGTCCTGTTTGTCGTTTGCAAGTGCAACAATGCATTTCCGGTTCGTGTAAAAATAAACTCAAGTTCAGCAGAATTTTAAATACTGAAGCAGTCTTCCCATTTGACACGGCTGCAACCCAATCGAAAAGTGCAAGTAACTTTTCACTAACGTTCTGTTGCAGGACCTCAAGTCCCGCTTCTTTCCAGACCTCCTAATGGGAGGAGTCGATCTACTTTAAGTGCTTCCATTTGCGCCACCAACCTAAGGCTGTGGGTAGCGCTAGCCTGCCGCCCAATGCCAGAGGTCCGCGGGCAGTTTAATTGCCCGGCTCACCTGACTCCTCTTATCAGGGCGGATAATGAGCGCTTGGGAGAGGAAATAAAGCAAATTATATGCTCTGGGACTTTATGCGCAAAGCTGGATTGCGGAAACCCTATCATTTTCGAGAAGTGTATCATTGTAAATTGGATGGGATCTGACTAACATCTCCATTGTGAATGTTAACGGAATAGGGCTAGATCGTGGTAGAAGTCGAAGTAGTAGAAAGTAAGTGAGACAAAATATTGTGTCATTCTAAATTCTTTGCAAGGAGTTTTAAATGAAGGTAAAAAGGTGCTTTTGACTATTAAGTGTCAATTGAGAGGTTTCCACGCCTCATGTACCTCGATTTGAATGGCAAGGGCCTAAGAAGGGTAGTGGTTTGTCTGGTCTTCGTATGCCATTTGGCAAGCAGTTCATTTACAGAACTATCGCCCAGGGAAAAGATGACTGTAGTGTGGACATAAGACACACCATTGAAAATGAAATGGCCTTCTGTGATGGGAATTGAGGAGGAGAAGCAAATTGTCAATCACATTTGTGTTCAGCTTGACGTGTTATCAAAAAGGACGGTCACACTGGAGTGATGAATATTGAGCACGTAAAACATCCATTCAGAGGCAGAAATGAAGAGGAAACCGTAAAAATAACGCGTACAATAAAAAGAGTAATTAGCGAACCGAACGTTGGTGATGAGACCGAGAGCCTCAGGTTCAGCTGAGTGTGTGTATCGGGGTGGTTAGCCGCACCAACCGAGGGAGGGACACAAACTAGATCGGGAAACGGTATAGCAAGGAAAATGTAAGTGTAATGTACGTGCCCTCATTGTTAAACATAAATTGCATTGAATTAGATGGGGATAAGTACTTACAGACTTTTTGAACGTTTCTAACTCATTATTTTCATCCATTTTAAGATTCTCTTCAATGCACCACTGAAAATGTGACACAAAAACATTCCATTGATTCACTTGTTGTTTAAGATGAGCGTATTTTGCCGCTTTTACTGGATCTGCATTAAAATCAACCACCGTATTTTGGACGCGGATCTTTAGGAGTTGCTCCACTTTCGCAGAAAAAGGTGCTCAAACGGCTTCCAAGCCTTCCTGCCAATTTAGTGCAAATTTCACCACTGAAGACGCACTTCGTTGATTCGAGATTTTTGAAATGTCTAGAACTGCATATGGGAAGTAAACTTTCCTCAAATATTGGTACTTGTTTAACTGACAATAATTTTGAGGTCTTGCGTGAGGGCGTACGAAAGCTGGGTTAAACCTCGACTCTATTACTTCATGGATAGTTTGAGATGATTGCATCCACCGTTTCTACAATAGCTCCTTCCAGCTTCTTTTCCTCATTCGACCTGATCTCATCGCATGTATCCAAGACAAATAAGGCCTTTTAACTACTAAAATGTCCTGTTGGGATAGGAGTCCCCGGTTGTCGATCACTTTACCCCCCTGTCAGCTACATTCTGACCAACTTTTCGATGAAGTCTATCACTATTTCGGCGAACGAACAAATACGTGACTCCATAAAAATGTTTTCGGAGTAAATATTTTGGATAACATTGATGTATTTATGGTTTCGAAAGGCTGGTAACAGAGGAAGTTAAGCATCCTAACAGAATTTATTTATTTCGAGAAAGTATGGCATTTCAAGTAAATGATCGTAAGGCACTCTCAATAACCCTCCCTACAGCGAGTGAAATTATGAAAGATTATTTGAAAAGGGAAAGAAAAGTAAGGGGAGTTAATTACTTCCGCCTAGTAAGTGCGCTTTGCCGTAGACCCACCGGCTGCAGAATGCGCTTACCTGCGCCCATTCTTGGGACACTTGAACAAGCACACCAAGATCAAAACTGTTTGTCTTTTATCACAGAAACTATGTACTTTTCAGACCGGACACGCGGTTCAGCAACAAATCTCATCAAAAAATCCAAGCTTTGAACAGTTTTAGTGATTAGTCTAACAACGTCCAGAAGCCCTTCGAGTCAAACACAGAGAAGTTAGCTTAAAACAGGTGGATGCTTAATTTGTATGGGTGAACTGAAGCTTTTTTCTTTAAAAGAGTAGTTTGTGCAGTCTAGGTTAGTAAGCTCATCTTAGTAATCCACTTGGATCGTGTTTAAATGAAGGGACCATCTTCGGGACTACCTACAAGAATGGGTCCTTGTTCGACTCATTGAATTAAAGAAATTAACGACCAGACGTAATATCGAAACCAACCAGAGTTCAGTGCTTCAACAACTGCTTGAATAGGTCGTCTTGTGCTCAAAGAGCCTGGGTCTTAGCTAGGTTAAAAGGATAAAGGGTGATGCTATATATGGAAGGCCTTTCGGTTGAGTGTCCAGTCTTATTGTGAAAGAATGAGAGATGAAATAGGAATTAAGTGATGCAGGTAAAGTCATGCAGTGCATATATGGAAGTGATTCCGCGTCTTACGAGATCTTCAAGAGCTTAATCCAATAGATCCGTTCAACACATCTGAAACACAACTAACCAGAGGGATGAAAAGGTGAGATTTAGAGAGGAATAGAGTGAGAAAGACAGTTTGCTAGCTGGGCCGATTGATCGGGGAATGTAAGAAAAGTGAGGAAAAGTTCTAAGAGAAGTGACCTTGAAGGACTGCATCCTCCTTTTTTTTTACCTCATTCACCTGCACGTGTTCTATTTCTACACACCTTTTGAATGATTAATGCTAAAAGAGTGCTCTTCCCTTCTTTCCTCTCCCTTTCTCACTCCCTCTTGTTCAGCCTTCATCCCTATATCTCTCTCTCTCTGCTTGCACGTATCGGTAGACGGTGGGGTCACGCAAGACTGTCGGTTTAGTAGTTTGCCTCTAGGTGGGTGGCCATCTCTTGAGAGGGCGCTTTTCCATCATTTCGCCCTTTGGGACAGTGTTTAATGTGATGCGTCCCTGGACTTCGGCTTCCACTTGCGTCTTCAGCCAAAACCAGAAGCAATACCAACGCAATCACCTAGGTGACTTCATTAATCAGGCGGTAAAATGCAGTGTAAATTTCTCACTAAAACCTGTAAATGAAATTCTTTCCTGTGTTCACAGATCCGGGTCCTCTTCATTTGTAGGAAATCCATAATGCTCACCGAATGAATTTGTGCCAGAATTTTTGAAAGGGAAATCGGAACTTTCAGAGTAATAACCTCATTCGAAATGCCGACGCATCATTAGCCCACGAGGAACATGTTAAGAAGTCTCTGCATTTTGTGACTAAGATTTGGATGGGAAAGTAGTGAAAACTGTAAATATAAGTAATTACAGAAGCACCGCTACGTATTACTTAAAGAAATGCTACACATGGCACCATCCACAAATTCTCCAAAGGACCATCTCATCGTCGGTTTTGTTGAGTCAGAATTGCTGATCGAAAAAAAAACGTTTTAAGAACTCTGTAACTCAACTTTATAATTTTGAAAGAATTGAATCCGTTCGAAATACTAACTCAATGTTTTTGAGGGACGTTTAATTGTCAGCTTCATTAGCTCAAAATCTGTGTGGCCTACCAACACGCTCGCAACCAGGGTTGGAGAGGAAAGCTGACTACCCCAATGTGGAAAAAGGTTAAAAGTAAGCTGATCTAAAACTAAAAAAAAGCAATAATGCCCAGACCAAGGACACTTCGCATCTACTCAGTTGTGGTTTGCGTTCAACCACCCAGCATAACATCACGGAGAGCACATGACACACCTGTGGTTTCATAGACGAGTTAGAAGGAGTACTAATAGTCGCACTTTTGTATGCTTTGATAGTAAAAACGGTGACACCGCTCAGGAAGAGCATATTTGAGCCGTCTTGAAAAAATGCTGGGATTCAGGAAAGCTAAAAACGTTTAAAATATCTCGAAGCATTAATTATGCAAAAGACAATTTACCTCGTCGAGTTTGTTGAGTCACAAAGTACACACTTTGACATCTTTCAAAGGTGAACGGTACAACCAGGCGATGGAAAATGAATGAGGAAGTTTATGGTGGCGGAATTGTACATCGTTGTGGTCCATCCAAATGGTCTTCTTTTGGCAGTCTCATCAAAGTGTTGGAAATATTTAGGAAGTTACTTCCCACTGATGCGTGCCATATTTAGAAGACTCTCTTTTTAACAAAGATGCCCAAACTGCAATCAAACTGTTGTTGCGTTTAAGGCACAAAAACTAGGCGTTTGGAACAATCAACTACGCTTGGAATAGAAACACCCCTCAAACCCCAAAAGGGAATGCGATATAATCCATTTCAGTGCACCTAAAAACCCGCTTAAAAGTCAACGTGATTGTCCTTTTAGGAATGGAAAGCAACCTGAACTGACTAAGGTTTCCTCTAAACACTAGAGTTTACGACCCATTTCTTTACACATGGCTGAATTTTATGAATGGCAGATGACTTCTATAAAAATTCAGCATGATTAATGGTTTGTTGAAGTTTTATTGGCATGTTTACAACTTATCACGGGATTCCTACACAGACCCGTAAAAGGCCGCAGAACTTCAAAAAGGCGCGGAAGAATGTGGTTTAATTAGGAACCTTCCCTCTAGAGGCGTCTTAAAGTATTTCCAGTTATAGAGGTTAGATGGCAAAACTTCGATGGCTAAAATACTGAGATCCAAAGTAATTATCCACGTTAGTGTGGACCGAATGCAGAGCCAACACTTTGTTCAAAGCCAGACAAGAGCGTTAAACTAAAGCAAAATCACTTATTTTAATACGTTATTCCAACATTTATGCGAGATTTTGTCTACACTCCTCACAAGGGCACTAATTTTAATTTAAAATTATAAAGCGCTCGAAAACTTGGAGACACATAATATTGTATTCACAGTTCCCCCTCCCCCACCTTTTCTCCACTTATAACATGCGCAACAGCCGGGCAGACTCGAGTAGGGGGCATGAAAGGACTGAATTAATTATTAATTTGCTTATCTGTGCAAGTTGTTAACAGATTTTCTGATTGTGTGCACGTGCATGCATCCTGCAGGGGAAACAAATAAAGTGGGAGTTTACAAGCGGAAGCCCCTCCCTTCCGGAAGCGTCTGGCATCGACTCCACCCCTGCGCTCCCAGCTTGCCCTACGACCCCAAACCAGTGCAAAAATGTGAACACCAAACGCACATTTTTGAGTAATAGCATCGATTTTGGGGTGATTTCGTCCCCAGACCAAATCGATGAGTGCACTTATCGATTAATCTCCACCCAGTGCTGCGCTGATTGGCCCACAAATCGTGAGCTGATTGGTTGAGATTTTGTCGATTTGATTTGGCACCTTTTTGGCTAGTACCTTTGTTAAGCGTGATCTCTGTTATTTTTGCCTCCCCAAGGGTGACTTGGACCCTTGAGGTAATGTACAGCCCTTTTACTGCCCATTCATGATGTAGTGCTACTAGCGACGGCAACTTTGAGACAATTGAAAGTCAAATTCTACTTTACCTTCTTTAGAATACCTAAAAACCATTTTTTGGTTGCCCAGGGCAAATATGGCTACTTCCAGTGCTATGCTCATATATATATTCCAGTCTTGAAGCCGAACGGCGCCTCCGGTTCCCGTGAGCCCGGTACATTAATGGCGGTGACCAATGGCGTGTGGCGAAAGAAAATCTTGATAAGGGGTCCAGTAATTTCCTCCTATTAGACTGTGAGAAAAAAACCCCATGTGCCATTTCCACTTGCCATTTCCTTTACAAAGTCTTGACCATTCCGAAACAAGAACAGTTTCATTTTTTTCCCTTGAATTTCTTGTTATGCCTACAGCTAAACAGTGATGAGGGGAAAGGCAAAACCAGGTTTAGGCATACATTTTAGCCAACCCAAATCTCATTCAGATGGATACGAAAATTATTTCCTGTAAATATGTATTCTTTTCAACGAGCGCAGCTGGAATTGCAAAGAAATGCTTATCCTGTCTTGTTTTTACCATGTAAACATTTCAAGGATTTTTTTCACTGATAAAATCTTACTTTTCAGTGAACAGCACGATTGATAGTCACTGGGACGGGACATAAGAGATTCTTATCGCGGAGCATAAGGTGAAAAGAACCATTAAGGAGAGCCTAAATGTATGATAAAATCTGCCGCATTTTCTTCAAAAAACTTTTCTATTTCGTGAGTTGATAAGTTTAAATTTGGGTGATTGAAGGAGTAGCAGTTGACTACATAGTTATGGTTCTTTATGCATACACAGTGTAATTAATGCGACTAAAAGTGTCGCCCCGTCATCATATACCGAAGGACAAGTGTCCAAGTGGAACTAGGCCCTTCCTGTCGCCACTGCGCTCAACATTCGAGAGTCTTGACTGCATGTAGCGTTCTCGTCACCTTCAGCGCTACGGAGAAAGCGCTCAGAAGGAAAACCAGTAATACGGATTCAGCTGGTGAATAAAGCGAACTCCAGTTTAGACTTTCAGCACAGGTAGTGTTCTCTGTACTCTCAAGTACCACCGAGGCAATTAGATAAATGGCTGCAACTTACAACTTGAAGGGAAGCGGATGAGACAAATTTTATGCAATCTAGCGAAATTTTCCCCGGAAGGTAGGAGTTATGAGCCTAACCGCAAACATCGCCGCTGTTTATCCAAGTGACAACATTATCTTTTGTTCTACGCTATGCCTTAAAATATTCACTTCATTATTCTGAGGGATCCTCAGATATTTTTGATTAGAAAGCTTATAGTGGGAGAACTTTTATCACTCGGAATGCACCTTTGCTCCACGAGTGATGGAACTTGCGGTGTAACCCAGGTTGGGAGGATCGGTCTGTATGGTTGCGCTAGGTCTCCTCGGCAGACGTCAGCCTGGCCGTATTTACCGTAATATTTCTTCTGCCTGGTACAGGAGATGTTGAATGCTTGGCTCATTCCTTCTTTCAGTGGCAGTACGTGCTCGAAGGTATTGTTTGTTGCTACTTTTGTGCTTGGTAAGAAGCTATCGGAGGGTACTCCCATTTTACGATCTATGAGCACCGTCAACGGCGAAACGGCCGTTGACGAATGGACTGTAGCCCTGCACGCGAAAAAGACTCGTCCTAGACTTAAATCCCAGTCTTCTAGTTGTGCATCCCTCATGAAAGCCTTCAGTAGTCTAAATTTAGCAACAGTTCAATAACACACATAGATCTCCGAACCCAAACAGCAGCTCCTGAAACAGGGACCTAGGTGTAAGATTAACAGCCATAATGGCTTGCCAGATATTAATAGCTTCCCCTCCCAAGTGCATAAATTACCTGAGTTAGAGGTCATCAGGGAGAAAGTGACCTTTGGGAATACAGTTGCCGAATGCGTTTGCGCCGATGAGGTCATTCTGCGCCAAAATTTACGGAGTCAATTATGAAACACTCACTTCCCTGAGAATAACAAACTGAATTCCAATGAATTTACACCTGGCCTCCCAAATAATTGGAAAGCCATTAAAGTGGTAAGGTTTACCGCTATTAAGTCACTTCTTTTGAGGGGCAGGAAACAACTCCGCCTCATAATCGTGGCGGTTGACCTCCATTAGTTCACAATTTAAACGAATGGCGCTGCATTCGTTGGAAAATCAACGACGAATGACCGTTCAAGTCTTGAGCACCCTTTGAACTGCCCTTAGGGCTGTTTTGTAACACCGCAGAGTGACTATAATGTTTGCAATTACGTTGAAAGAAGAGCATGCAACACGTTGATAGATTCAGAGGGTGGGTGTTCCGTCGAGTGGCGATGTCATGCATCCGACACTTAACCGCTTGCAGGCATAACGTCAACGCCTCAATGAAGTCCTTTGTGGTTAAATAAACTAACCATTTACTACGCGAAAATCTAAACGGGAAAGCCATCTGATGTGGATCGAAAACCCTGTTCAAAACGTCAACTAATACCCAGTTTATTATGGCAGTAGAAAAAAAATGAAACATGTAAAGTGTAAACACTCGACACCTCATCGTACCAGGAGTTGCGGATAATTCGGGTGGATGCCTGAAGAGGTAGAGAGTGGAAACGAAGTGGAACGGAGGAATGGACACAGGATGCACCATGGGATGCTAAATGATTTTGATTTTTGAGGCAAATTTCCCTATGCATGTGATTGCTGCCGTCCACTGTCCAATTTTAGCCCACGCACTCCTAAGTGATCTTTGCAATGTATTGCTTGACAAATAGACCCGTCAAAATCGTGAATAGTTAATTTGCTTTGTAAACCTTTCCATGAGGATGGCAAATTTGCAGTGTACTTCTTGTCCCCGTCTGGGGTTGACGGCCATTTACTTAGACACTAGTGTACTGAGTGAAGCGGAAGATTTATTATGAGAAGCATGGAGAATGCGACTGGACACAAGAAAGTCAATGCAACAGGAGTGTAAAAGTGATTACTCAGATACTTTCAGCCCCCACGAAAGTGGTATGCAACTTTTCCCATACCACCGATGCTGTTGGTCTTAGGATCCTTCTATATGACTGTTTTAAAGCTACAGCTCAACTCGTAGGCATAGCAACGCAGTCGACGCGCCTAGAATGATTCACTAATCTTGATCCCAAATGAACAGTATCATGAGAGACCAGGACGGAGATAATGAGCGGACAGTCGGTCGGTATAAATAATTTACCTTAACTAAGCTGGCAAAATTGTGCCATGTGCTCTGATTGATAGCACTGCATTAGTCGTCGGTTTAAGACCGACCATTTTATGATGATTGGCACAATAGATCAGCAAGAATTCCAGGTGGTAGGGGCATTGGTTTTAGTTCCGCCACTATGTAAAATCGAGATTACGAATGGATGGTTACCTTAAGTCTGGAGAACTTTCCGGCGATATTCAGAGTGCTTAGTTTTCATCCCGTCATTTCACTTTGTGGATCGCTCTTGCTCCCAAAATAGGCACATCGAGAGATGCAAAGCGTATCCCCCAAAGCGCCTGTCTCCTACACTAACTTATCTGACTAAATGGGGTTGTGGCCAACTCGCAGATATCTGGTGCTCTATACTTTTGCATTGGCCATGCGACTTAGAGGCTAAGAGGAGTTTTGCGAAAGAGGAGAGCTCATGAATGATCTTGTTTCCTATTGTTCATGAAACTCAAAAAACATCTGCATTTAAAGGGTGTGGCATGATTTAGGTGTAATGTTGAGAATGGGTTATTTAGTGCCCATTTCAAGAGGAAGATTGTGCCAAGCTTGAGAATAACCCTGCCTACCTCCACTCTGCACTCAAATGGGTGAATTCTTGGGTGGCTAAGAACCATAATTTAAGGAATTGGAAATTTCAAGTTTTAAAGATCAAAGTTGAAAAAGTCAAACTCATACTTAGAGGACTTGGTATATCTTTGCATAACCATCTCAAGACTGTTCTGCAAAACAGGCATCCGTTCCAATGTGACGGTGTACATTACCTTTGTCTGTGCCGGCCACTGTGTTATTATTAAGCGGCATAAACAAACCCATGATGTCGTGGCCATGCCGCTTGACGAGAACTTTAGTAACTCTCCAGGCGCGTCCATGTGCTAGAGAGAATAGGAAAGTCCGCATTTTTGGCCATTCACATCTAAATGGTGCAGACTGTATAACAGCCTTACGGAAAGAAGTAAGGATTTCCTCTTAGTAATTAGCTCGAACAAAACCTTGGTGTTTGTCTCTGTTGTGGAATTTAAGGCTGCTGCATTGATCCGGCTAGCTAGCCCTTAACTATTGAGCTGATTTGCTTTTGTCCTTACTTTTCTTTAAGAAAGCCTTGGATTGGATAGACTAACCGGACTTTTGAATCTAAGTGGAAATTCATAATATTGCCGCCTTGACAAAGGCTAGAAGCACTTAAATCTCTTAAAGACGAAGGGAGTACACCTATGTTTAGGAGGTATAGGGTGCCTGCGTTACCGTGATTTTCGGACAGGATGAGTAGAACAACTCACAATTTTGGACTGGCAAAGGACCAAAATTACTTAAGGCCCTATGTTTTGCACTTTTTTAGAAAATTTTTAAATACCTGACTTGTGGCGCGGAAGCGATCGTCGAGTTCGAAAGCAGTTGGACTTGTTTAATCATGGCATGCTGTGCATTGGCACTACAAGAAGATCCAACTGAATCCAATGTGCATGGTAGCGGTGAGATTAGTTTCCAGCTTTTTGGAAGCTTAAAGGAAATACTGCCCCCCACCCCAAAACGGTGCCTAATAGATTTCAAAAGAGCTTAGTTTTACCCCCAAAGTCTCCTTTGAAAGATGTTGCTATGGCGCAAATCTTAGCAGTGAAAAACTATCTTCCAATGAATTTAAAATCAATGGCAGCAAAGTGAAGGAGCAAATGAGAGCCTGAAACAGTGATATTTGCTCTATTTTACAGCCTGTCTCAGTCTCTTGTGGCGCTGATCATGCCACGAGTCTCCCAGTGAGCTTGTAATAAGGTTGCTGTCAGGCTCGCATTCCACGCAGCGATGCCAATAGACCCTACGACGATCTCACACTTGATGAAAATAAATGAGCTGAATTAGTATTTGCAATAAATTTAAAAAAAAATATGTTTTTGCCTCTCGACAAAGATGAAGGACTGACTGGAAGAGACCAATAACATCCACTTCTACGATAGAGGAAGGAGCGTGAGGCTGTCCTGGTGAAACAGAACGCTCCCAAGGTTATCAAGAGTTAATTTGCTAAGCAGATTCAAATGTTAAGAAACCTTTTAAACGCACTGAATTTCTTCTCTTTTCCCTTTCCTTGATTCGGCTTCAATTAATTCACTCGCAAAATAAACCTCGTCTCAACCGCCAACCTTGGCAAAACCACAGGGGAAGCTTAGTATAGCCATTTGGTTCCACAAAAAGCGTCTACGGTGGTTGTCTTTTATAAAGTAACTATGGTATAAGAACAACAGAACAAGGCTACTCGGCCAGTGGCCTGGAATGTTGCACTTTGAAAGAGTATTTTGGCGTCTGTGTGTGGATGTCCTTTATAATCTCGGCAGCACAAGGAACAGTCTCGCCTCCAACGCAAAAGAACCCTGACAAGCGTGTGTTCATGAGTCTGCATCGCACTTTTTCAATGAGACTTTGTCTGCTTGTTTAAAAGAGCAGTCAGAGAAGCATCAAAATTCAGTTCATTCAGGGCACTCACGTGTTGAGTGGCTTCTCATACTACTTCGCCTGTTGTTTTATTTCCAGATGACCTCAGCTGTGGAATGGTAATGAGCATGCCAATCTTCAATGCTGCTGCCTTTTGTATTCACCATCCTCCAAAGCGATCGCTACCGACAAACGTGCAGACAGACTGCAGGTAAAAAAGGAGACACGACTTTCAACAGCTGTAAAAAAGAACGAGGAGGTTAGTGCACTTTGCTGGAGAGGCAGCTTATCATCCAACTGCCTACACACAAGCGTGGATGGCGGGCAAAAGTACTTCCGACTACATACAAACGACCGATTCCACGTGTCAGTCTAGCAATCAGTTAAGGTACCAGAACGGAGACCACCTCAAAATCGTTGCGTTTAATTAGGGAGATATCATCCAAAGGGAGAGCTTCGTTTTTCCAACATCAAAGTCTAACCCACCTCTGTGGCCCACCCACAAAAGCCACCTATCCAAATGCAGTCCACAAAACATCCTCAGTATATACGAAAGTTATTTTGTTTTGTTTAAATGAGCTCACAGATTAAAGGAGAGAAAGAAGACATAGGAGAGAAGATAAAGGTAGAGGAGGGTAGACACAACATAATATTGCCAAATAAATATCTAGCGGGTGTTTTCAAGGAAGGCGGAGGTGCCCGGGTGAGCCTTGCGCACGAACTCCATCGTCAAAGGCAAAATAACTCACGTGGCAGGAGTGAGTAGATAGAAAGGAAAGAGAAGTAAAATGAAAAGGAAAGAAAAGGCCAAACAAAATACTATATTATTTGGGAGGTAAGTAGAGGAGTAGGAAGAGTGAGCAGAAAGACTAAACCAGCGCCTTTGTGTGTGTGTGTGTGCATGTGTGAACAGTCAGTCGGTCGTCCGGAGAAATAAATACGAGACAGAACGAAGAGAAGGAAAGGGAAATGAAGATTATGATAATAATCACAATGTACAAACTGATAAAAATAACGCCCCTCCTCACAGAAGGTGTACATATACAGAGGGGTGAGCGAGCAAGAGAGCAAGACACACACACGCACAAGAACAGAGAAAAGGAGGAGAGGAGACGAGAGAGTTACGTGTGGGAGCAGTGGTAGTGGATCCAGGAGGTGGAGCATGTGTAGCATCGGTGACAGACACCGCATCACGTTCCTCATCTGTGACTGTTGGGCGACCGCCCACTTCGGCTGACAGCGGTGGACGAGGTGGCGGCGGTGGCAACGGCAGCAGCAGTGGCGGCAGCATTGGAGGTTCGGGGAGAGGAGGAGGCGGGGGAGTTAGTGGAGAGGCCAGAGGAGCGGTGGTGATGGTCTGCGACGCCACCACCACCGATCTTCTCGGGTGCGTTGGTGGATGACTTGCGATGGCGGTGGTAATGCTGGGACGATGACCGCTCCCCGTTGTTGTTACTGCTACTGCTATTCTGTTGCTTTCCAGATGCAGAGGCGGGCGTTTGGGAGTAATGTGAGCAGGAGCAGGTGGAGGATGAGGCGCGTGTACGCGAGGAATTCGCCGAGCTGCTTGAGCCCAAATCGTGTCGAGGTGGCATCCGCTCGTTGATTAGATCGATCGCCTTTGCCTCCTCAAATGAGGTGATCTTGTGATTCGGCGCCACTCCGCACAACGCTGCCAAGTAAATGGAAGTAGTCATTGGGTTTGATAGCACGCCATACATTGAATAAAGCTAACCTTTCAATCTAAGCATCACTCATTTACAAAGATTTCAAAACAAGAAGTTGAAACTCAACGAAATCCAGGAGAAATTGAGTCAACTATGCATTCTTTTACAAATTCATCTTTCTCCAAAAAAAGTACTTCTTGAATTAGAAACAGCGAATAATTAAGCTGATTGCTTGGGTTAACGCGCAGAAAAACCCGTTAGCGCCTCATCCACATTAATGACAATAGCGAGTTAAATCGGATCAAGTAAAACCAACATTATAACATGGGTGCTTTCTTAATGACCATGAACAGAGAACCGACTCCCATTACTAGATCACCATCACTTGGAATGTCACATCTTTACCAGTTCGTGTTTCAGCTAAATTTGACTTCTACAGATAAACACTAGGGGCATCCTGATTCATCAGGACAACATTATGCACACATTACAGGAACTCGACCGGTGATATTGCTATATCCTTCTTACAGCTTGGATCATGATCCGAGCGATTCCCATCTGTTTGGGTTCATAAAATAGTACCTAGAAGGCCAGCACTTGAAAGCCAATAATGAAATGCACCAGGCGGTCTTGAAGTGGCTCAGTTGTATTTTTCGACGCAATCTCTTTAGGGAATAATCCTTCTAAGTGTATAACGGAGGCAGTAGGTAATTAAGCGAAAAAATAAATAAGGATTCCTATTCTTAAAATGGATACCTTTCAGGGACCCAAAACACTCCACCTTGATTTAACGCCCCTCGCATAACTGAATAAGGACCTGTTTATATCTTCAACGTTCCTTACTGCAAACCGGTGGTGACCCACATATTAGCGGAAAGCTGTTGCAATAATCTACTCTCCCTTCAACTGGAAGACCAATCTAAGTATAGTTTTTCAGTTATAAGGTGTCACACGCAGACTTCACACCTGATTTTCGCCATCTTAGTGCACGTGTGTGCGGCGAGGTAGCAGAAAAACGTGAATGCACAAGTACTTATATTACCTACACATTTTTCTTCGAATGGTACCAATTTCTAAAATAAGCATAATCTAGTAGATACATCCCACCTATGAGGAGGCCTACACATCTGGTAGGGTTGCCAGGCAATTTCCAAGAAAAGACAAATATATTAATGGTCAAACATGAGGAAGGGGTAGGAGGGGGGAAGGGGAAATGGTGAAGAAACAAACCTGTGAGGAGGGTCTCGCGACCACCAGACAAAGCACCGAAGGGAAGCATTCCATTGGGTGTCAGACCCTTCAGCTCCAACACGCTCTCACTCTCTTCCCTGTCAAACCAAAACAAGAGCGTTACTATCACTAATAGAATTTTCAGTAGCTCCATTCTAACCTCCATCGTTGCTACAAACATAAGAATCGTTTAATCGTCACCTGACACAATTTTAAGATGAAACCATGATGCAGATGGGACTGGAACCAGTGAGTAAACGTGAGAATTTCTATTCTGCCCAGTGATTTTTAGCTCTGAAATTAAGTCACCAAGGTAAAAGATCTAGGCCAAAACACTGAAAGGGTGGATAATCATAATAATAATCTGCAAGCAGTGGACCTATCCATCCCAGACTAGGCGCAAATCAGCAGTAATTCCATCCATCTATTCCGAATCGTCCCAGCGAGGACCCACAAACAAACAGATATGTGTCTTCAGAGTGGGAGCTTCTGGCGTGTGCAAACGAGTTTTTGCGCATTCTCTGATCCACTCTCCTTCATTTTCCTCTCTTTGCCAATAAAGGCAGTGAAAATTTGTCAAATCAGTGGACTTCAATGGGGGAAAAAAGACACCATAACCACCTTTGTTTTCCTTCTGACGAGGATGAAGAAAAATTGCAACACGTAAAATTAATCAGTTAATTAAATGTATTAATGCTTGTTGTAGAGTTCTGCCGGCTTCAATCTCAAAAATTTTACTGAAAAGCTTGCGCAAAGCATCAACAAATGATAAAAATGAGAGACAAACGAATTGGATCATATGCCCTTTGCTACGTAGCATCTCCATTCATCAGCAGTCTGTTCGTCTTAATCATAGTTTTAAATGGAGAAATCACTGCTTCAGGGGCAAAGCGGTCTGTTCATAAGTGGTGAGGTCGAGTAAAACCGAGTTTGATAAATGATCAAGCCGAAGCAAAGAAAAGGAGTGGATAAGTGCCATCTACACGCCACCACGTTTAAGAGAAGACAGCTCCCACCACTGCAGAGGTCTGGAGGCATTTAACAAGGCCGAGCTAAGAGTAATTAAAAAAAAACGAAAACATTGGATAAGAGAAGGTGATATTTCAGTGAGCAGAACGAATCATGCCATAATGGGAGAGGGAGGAGCGAATCCAATTGATGACAGTGTCGCCTTTCCTCCCTGCACCAAACAGCCCGTTGATTATGCCTTCAGATACCAGACAGAGTGCAGTCACATCGAAATTTTCCTTCAATCCCTAATAGAGGGCAAAAAGGGATGAGCAGGCTACCTCTTTCCCTTGCCTGAATTTGTATGCCAGGGTCGTGACAGGCAGAGGAGGGAATACAAGCTTAAACGAACTTACTCTGCAAAAGTTATTGGTTGCAAAACAGAGAAACAAACCTAAGGACAGTGAAGACACGCGCCATCTTGCCAATCGCCCGAATCTTATTTCTTATCACCTCCTTGCGCGCGGCCACTGTTCCGCCTAAAAGAGAGACATAAGTGAGTGAACAAACAGCTGCACAGAGAGGCAACAATTGGTCAACGAGAATAGGAGACAAATCAAAAGAGAAAGCGATGTACGATGTGATGTGACTTGACATAGGAGATGAGACGAGTGCGCGACTCAACAAACGAACGAACAAAGGCAGCCGCAGATGTTAGTGTGAGCAAGGAGGAGGAGGAGAGCGAGGTGCGGGGAAGAAGCCATGATGAACATCACAGTGGTCGTCCACCCTCGTAATAATGACCAACAATAAATAGTTGCATTGCAGTGCAGGAGTACCGACTACAAAAACATGCTCGAAGCGGAGTCACAGATTTCATTGAGTGCTAAGCTTTTTTTGAGACGAGTCAGCTCTCAATGATTGAGCACGATGTAAAACGAGTTTATCCGCGCAGTTAAAACATTTGTGACGAGGTCGTAGATAAATTACCACCATGGCAGCGATTTTAGGAAATAAATTTCCTTGTCATTCATTGCTGAGAGGAAGACTGGGGGCCCAAAGCTCTGTGATGAAGAAAAAACGGCTTCATAGGTTGAATAAATATGGGTTCATCCATTCAGCTGTTCAGCGGGCTATATTTCCTTTTGCTAGCAGGTGTTTTCCCCCTTCCTAACCAGTGAGGTAAGCAAAATTACGATCTGGAAATGGCAAACTAAAAAGTTGCTACTGGAGTGTCTCACGGGACAATTGGCCACTGCAGCCACTCAGATGTCTTGCTGCTCTGATATGACAACACCGCGTCACCAATAATTTGACCAATTTGCCAGCAATCTAAGGACTAAAATATGGTGATTATTCTCCTATTAAAAACACCTGCATTGTTATGCTAAACCTAACCAATCTGTTTGAAACATACAATCTATTATAAACTGACGAAGAAAACTAAAGCGTCGCGTATAGGAGGCACTAGAAGTGAGTTAGAGAAACGGGGTGCAGAATTTTCAGGAGTTCTTTAACGCCTGATACTTGATGACTACAAAAGAATAGAGTATTCCCCTCTGTTGCCATTATTGCAGAGAGAAGCTAACTTTTGGGGTAAGGTCGAGTTTCAATATCCTAATTTCCCTTCAATGAGCATCATCACTGCTATAGCTAACCCCAATCGTGATATCAGTTGAGAAGTACTTGCTTCTCTGGCTGTCAGCACGACGGTGAGCCAGCGTGCATAGTTAAGACAAGAAGTGGAAGTCACATGCTGCGCACCCGTGGAATACATGCACAGCACCAGAGAGCGAGAGAAGAGCGGGGGATAGATAGGTTGGTGAGTGCGTAGCACACGCACCCACGCACACGCACGCACAACAGAGGGTGTTATCAGGGGTGTTTGTGTGTGTGTGTGCATGTTTTAGCGCATGGAGGTGTAAAACGGCAGATTGGGAGAAAGACTGGACAGCACACTCACCTTCTGCCAATCACCGAGTGTAATGTAGTGAGGGGTCAGGAGCGGAGCAGATAGAACAAAAGAACAAACACAAGGGTGAGAACGAACGCATGAACGATCGAATGAGGAGTGGAAGTGGGCCATAACCAACCAATCAACCAACTGGAGCCAACCTTTCACCACCACCAATGCCACTACCAGCGCCGCCACCACTAAAATCGGGTACGTGCTAGTCAGTGGGACGGGCAAACTTGCCCTGGCCTGGGGTGGTGATGTTCGAGCAGGCGGGTGTTGCAGGCAGCATCGATTGGTTGTTCAGGGCTCGGTTCAGGATACGATGAGCTGGCGAGGGACAAGGCAATGCAAGGCACAGGGGGTATGCCACTAGCTACTTCCATCTTCAAGCCTAAGCTTATAGCCGTCTGTCTGTCTGTATTCTACTTGGCTAAGCCTTGTATAGAGGGAAATGACAGCTCCTTTGTGCTTTTCGGTGAACAATATAGGCGTCAATTGGTAGAGCATAGAAACGGGTAAATTAACAGCTCAAAATCGGCTCAAGAGCCAACAAAAAAGGATAAAACCTCCCTCTTTTCAAAAAATAGCATTAAGAGGAAAACAGAAATACGATGGCAGAGTCCTCTCCTTAACTTCACTTTACAATGAAAGGTGTGGCATTGTCGACATTACCCAGCAAAATCACCCCCTCAAGCAGTGTGATAATTAAGGATAAATTTAAATGAAAGGTAGTTGTTTAAACACTTTGATCCAATAGGACCGAGACGCATATGATAGGGAAAAACGGGTTTGATGATACATCTGACGTCATCAGAAGTGGACATGTCTGTCCAGAATTTGGCGAATCAGCATGACGAAATGGACGCAAATTTTGGTTCACTGAACTCTACGGTCTAATCTACTATTCTTGTGACGATGCTTAGAGAAAGTACATCAATTATGCATCAAGTTAGCCCAGGAATAGCCAAATCCTAACCAAAACAGATGATGAAAGCAACCAGATCTTACAAGCCTGATTTCCGAAGCAATTTCCTCGTGAAAGGACCCAAAGATACCTCTTTCAACAAAATGAGACTTTAAAGAAATCCTAATCTTGATACTCTTCTTTCTTGGTCCGTCTTCTTACAGAAGCCTGCAGCGATTTTCGGTACATTTCTAATGCTAGTCAGTCGTTTTTTTTTCTAAAGTATATTCATGAGGTCATAATTGCACCGTTGCGTTGTCCAACAAATGGCGTATCAAAGCACCTTAGATTTCCAACAAATACTTGACGGGAAACGTTTTACCGTACGTTTGACGTTAACAGGATGTGAGAACTCTTACAATCAATTCAAGTATTTAAAGTGGTAAAATGAAACCTGTCTGTTGCATTGGATTCATCAAGAGAACCCAACTGCGTGATGGCCTCTATAGGCTCAGTTCCTCAATAAATCTGGTTACGCTTTCATTGGCAATACCTTCTACAAAGTTGTTAATGTCATGATGGTGTTATCCAACAAACGCTGTATAAAAGCCTACAAGTGGCGTCCTTATTTGTGCACGCGATAGCAACAGTACTGAACCAGTGGCCCATTTCTGTGACTTCATCCCTCCGATGAGGGCAAGTGCGTGGCAAAAGGTGGGAAAGGGAGGAGAGGATTGATGCTGATATTCCTGTTGCTGCTTCTAGTTGGTTGTGGTGAGTCAACGAGAGGGAGGGAGAGTGGAGATGGGAGCGGCAACGCATTAGCAAATTAACACGCGCACACAGAAGCAGTGGGATCAGTCAACCAGCCGACCAGCCGATGCGAGTAATGCTGACGGCATTGGCGCAAAAGAATTCAAATAGAGGTAAAAGAAAGTCGCACGCAAAGGTCAAATCGAGGAGGAGCAATAGTGTGAGACTGTGTGTAACCAAATGAGTTGCTGCTGTTATTGCTGCTTATGTCAGTGTATAGCAAAAGAGGATGCGTGATTGTTTCTGAATTTGCATCCCTCTTACCTGTCGGCGGAGTCGTTGCAGCTACCGGCACTGAAGAGGAGGAGGGCAATGACAAAAGGGAAAGGTACACACGTAAACACACACACACACCGACGGCGATAGTGGATAATAGACGGGCGGTGTAGACGAGATGTGGGACTGACTCACCTTCGAAGGTGTCGTCCGCATCTGAGAGCAACTCATCGTCTGAACAGATCTTCAGCACGTTGACCAGCATTTCTGTCACTAGAATCAAAGAGGAAAAGTAAACAAGATGATAAAACATTACATTGTCTAGACACTGCGACAGAAGAGACAAAAATAAAGCCAGTATAAGGAACAGAGCAGTTTTTATTTCAAGTTTAGTGTCGTTAGAAGCAGTGTGTGAGCTTTCAGTGAAGAGCATAATAACAAATGGTGTCAGGGACTCAAGCGTCATAAACGAGAGATTTGAGCCAAAACAACCACCTCTGTTTGTAAAATTTACCAATATTATAAACAGATTTGAAGAGGTAGTTTGACAGATTTTGAATTTTACTGGTTTCAAATCGTTATGGTCAAATTCAATCGTAACTTTGATTAAGATGGCCCAACAGAGCGCAACGTTGCCATCTCACAAAGAGCACACGTGGTACAACAGCGGCGATGGACAGGTTTATTAGAGCACAAACATCAACTGAACTTTCTCACAAAAATCTGCAACCTCGAAGGTAGGTGAGGGTGGGAGAGCAGAGGTAGCGGTGCCAAAAAAAGACGAAAGCAACAACACGCTCCCCCCCGTCATTCACTCCTACCCAAAATTTCATTTAAACCCCTGAGAAGGGCCTGTTTAAGTGAAAAAAGTAACAAAACATCATGCACCTGTTCTCAGTCAACCAGTCACTTGTTCAGATGCAGGATGCCAAGTGACTTAATTATTACAATGAGCTGCTTCCTTCCATTTCCAGGCGCTCCTAGTTCTCTTCACCAAAAAAGCTCGCCTCCCCCCAAGATTTTCTTGCAATTGCTATAGGGCGGAATCCCCACTGCTCATAATATCGCAGGTTATCAGGTGCCCAAGTGAACTGAGGCAGTCGTTGCTACTTTAGATTGAATTTGTTCCTTTCTGTAGCAACATAAGTAAGCTTGGATCTAAATTTTTTACTTAATGTCACATGGTAGACAAAAATGCCTGTTTGCTACATGGCATGAAATGAACTGAGGAAGTAGATACTTTTAGCGTCCACAAAAGTCTGACAAATAAAACCTAAAGAGCCACTGCAAGGAAGAAAAGAAAGAGCTTGAATTTTGGATTCGGGTAGGGTAATTTCAGAATCAAGAAATAGTCACTAGAGCTTAGAGTATGGAAATTAGACGCAAAGTAACTCACTTTTCAACCGCTTCTAAAAGTTGAGGACCTGATGACATATTCAAGGGTTCATCCTATCTGAATTAATCAAAGATCCTGTAGTAAAAGTATGGTAATTTACATTCTATATGCCACTACATGAGCCATTTAAGATTCTCACGAGTTATTTAAAACTGCGGTGACTTTGACCCAGTGAGTACTAGCCTTATGGCTCTCTACTTGCATAAAAAGTTACTTTCCTACTTGTACGCCGATCAGATCAGAAGTCATGATGTGAGTCGGTAGTAAACGAACTCGACTGAGAGGAATATTTAGTAAGACATATCACATAGATTTTAATGAACGCACTTCATCCCACAAAAGGTCCGACCTCCAACTTGAACTAACGACATCCTTTTAGAAATTGCATTGTTTTTTGACTCTCTCACTCCCTTTTCTTACCGCACCGAAATTCCTACTATAAATTGATGTACTGAGGAGTTAATTTGTGTACAAGAAAGTTTACTTAAACCGGTACAAAGAACACGGCTTAATTTGCAAAGTTTGACCTGAGTAATAAATTTCAGCCCACTCAAAATCCCGGCCATATCAGATTTCCTTTCACCTCAGCGGAATGGTGAATTTTTAAAACCCACATGAGACCCAAGCTACCGGGGCAGGTATACACACACTTTTATATACCCTGAGGTATCCAGAGTGATGCAAGAATGAACTGGGATGAGGACTTCCCAAACATGAGTTTACCTCCTATTAACTCGTGTTTCCACTTTTAAACTGCACTAGAATGACGTTTGCATTTTAGCTGATGCGGGCCTCTCCTTTCACCGTGGTTTCGGTCTTTTAACAGTCTCTCCACTATGCTTGAGAGTTACTTTCAGACCCGTGGGAATAACGTGGATGCCATAGAGGAAAGAAGACACGAACCCTTTTCACCGACGAAAGGTAGCGACCATGTGAAGACGTCCATGAAGTTAGGTAGCCAGTAGGGATGGGAGGAACAGTTGAATTGTCTAATATTCATCACATTGTTCTCGTACTTCAGAATTGCGGCTGAAAGTAAAACAGTCTACATTCACACATTCAGTTATACATTTATTTATAACGTTACTATTCCGCTAATCACAATAAGAAAAGGTGAAATCGCACGGTAAATTGGGAGAAGTGAAACAAGGTCAATGACAGAATCAAGTAAGTTAATTTCAAATTTAATAACAGGAAAACAAGTACCCATTTTCTGATTAAAAAAAAGAACTCAAGGAGAACTGTCTCGCACAAATGCCAAAAACTTATTCATTTTAAAGCCCATAGAACTCATGCATTCATTATCATGCTGGCAACAAAGCTAGCCTAGAAATCTGATCAGTGATAAAAACCCTATTCTATCGGGGAGCCTATGCAGTGAAATGCGAAACGCGTTCCGTTTTTTGTGAAGTACAAACAACACCGCCACAGAATGAAGGGATTACATCTGCAATTTTTTAGCCCATTATAAATAAGATATTTTTCAAAGGGAAAAACCCAGTCCAGTCGATGTCATAATTTGAATCTTACTAAAAACGATGGAACTCGCTTACTAGCAACGCTATCGCAGAAATCTGATCCAAAACCAAAAGCATGGAGTTACAGAACTTCATGCTCTTAATATGAAGAGTGGGATGCATTGACTTTCCCCATTACCACAAAGGTGGATTCATTAGAAGTGTGGATTTTCCAATGGGCAACAGCGTAGCATCGCCTAAGTTCGAGCCGCATTTAAGAAAAAAAGTTGGCGAAGGTGTATGAGCTCCAGACAATTTATTTACGGGTTATCTATCGTAGACGAAGGTATTACTGGAGTGAACCATGACTACATGACCCCGCTTGCATATGCAAAGAGCGGAGCGGAAACTACGTTATTGCTCCTGTTGCTACTACCATCGAAGGTGAAGGCGACAGATGGGGAGAAGGAGTCGTCAGCCAAACCACCAACTGAAAGTAGACGAAAGTGGGGCATTAGGAGCCGCAGGGGATAGAGAGCCTGGGAGGAATAAATATTCCATCACAGCTTCATGTCGTCGTTTCGCCTTGGCTGCCAACCCCCTATCGGGCGTTGTGAGCTAGGATTCATAACTAATCAATCTGCGTGCAGTGAATGAAAAAATGCAGCCTCGGTGCCAGTTACGTGAGCGTGTTGATGATAACGCGGGCAAAGAGCGACTGAATGATCGCTAATATATCCCCAAAGCCCATTTCCAAGCGGCGAGAGGAGGATGCGAGAAGTCTGGATTAGTGTGAAAAGCATTTGACAAATAACAAGTTTGCTTAGAGAAATAAAGAAGTTATAAATGAGGACAGAGAGATTAGCATTGATAAAGGGAATGCTAGTGAAGCGATATTTAACGCTGAAACCCAAGGGTCCTGAGATTGTAAAAAAATGGATTATTTTAGTTTTTGCACAAAAGTTTGGCCGCTAATTTCACTCTATGGTGTCAGAACATGCAAGTCTTACCAGGAGATTTGCAGGAAAGGAATGGTGGCTTTCAGAACTTGGTTGATGCCACCACCCAAACATTTACTTCGACTAACCACCTTGGTTATTTTAGAGGTGAATTCTTATCGCCGACAGATGCTTTTGTCAGAAGAAACCGGTAGCTGTTTGCGTGAACTGTCAACTAGGATAGCTAACTGCCTCTGATGACACCTAGCCCTTATTTCCCCATCCAACCACACTCCTCTTTTTCATAGCTAATTATTATCATCCTCAGTCTCAATTCGCCATATTTTAAGCACTGACACGGCTACTTCTGCCACCTCTGAACGGCGGGAAACCAATTTTTTACCCAGTAATGAAGTATCCACCACATTTACAGTTCAGATGAAGTGGCACTAATGACTTGAATCAACAAATCGGCTCAATAAGATTAACTTGAGTGATACTAAGTGAAACGTGGATCCGAAAAGAATCCACAAGAGGGCAAATTAACCAAAAGTGAAATTAATTTCTACTGTATTAATAGCTGGCGTCAAATTCATAGACCATCACCGTGGGGCGTCAATTTCCAATGAGAAAACCGACTAAATTATGTAAAGAATTTTTGTAGTGAAACCTGCAAGAAATTCATATATGGACAAGTAAGCAAAGTCTGACCAACCCTTATTGTTGTATACATCGAGATAATTTGGCGCACTGAATATGGTGATGAGGGATGGAAATCCGGTGGCTTGGTTTTTTCGATACATTCGGTACCTGAAAACGGCAGCAGCAATAGTAATGATAGAAGCAAAAAATGATGGATGAAATGGGAAAGAGCGAGGTGAGGATACTATTCCACCTCCTGTATTTTACTCGATCACCATAGAAGCGGTTGGAATGAAAGGAAATCCACCCACTTGTTGTGATCCATCTTCCTTCCAGACCGCGGTAGAGAAGGAGCTATTGGCGATTCAATCAACTCAAAACTTGAAAAAAGGGAGAAAAAAACACTGGGAGAAAGAATTGGAGCGAATAAGACGCTAGTGACCTCACATCCTCCCGCATTTATCACGATAGGCATTGATCATCATACAGTATAACCCTGCCTGCTTCTCTAATCAAGACCAGAAGAGAACTTGCGATACGAATCAAATAAGAGAGCTACAGCCAATAGAGACACATGATGCAGCAAGATGGAATTGTGAATTCCATCAAATTGCGCCAATCGATTGCCTAGCCTCCCCTTGAGCGCGAGTGTTATTACAGACAACAACTGTTGCGCTAGGCACTGATAGGGAAGGTCATAAAGCGAGAGGACGAGGGGGGAGGGTCGAGAATGGTAGAGAGAGAGAGGCAATAAGCGGAGAGCTGGAATGACGGGCGAGGGAGCAATAAACGCCATTTGACTAGGCCAACTATGCCACTGCCATCGTACACAAGTATGAAGCTAGGATTGCTAGCAAAGTGCAATTCCCATCAATGCAACATGAGTGGAAACTACGTGTCTCCAAGGGAAAACGAAACACTTCACGATTCTGCTATGATGAATGCATGCCTTCTTCCTTCCTCGCTCCTCTCTTCTCCATTCTTTTCATTCATTTGGTACAAACGAGTACATTGCTCTATTTTCGGTAGTCCATTCGTCCTTCCCCCTCTACCCTTTCAGCCGATTATCAGGTAACCTCTAATGATGCTTTTGTGCTTCATACCGCAATAGTTATGGAGGAAGTGGTAGCAAAAGAGTGCTCTGTTTGGAGAAGGGGAGAAAGGACCGCTAAACGAATCAACAAGGCGCGTACACAATGGTTTCATTGTTGGAGCAAATGCCCCAAAAACGGCGATAAAGACGCTTCTGTAAGGTGAACAATGCCCTCTTCACGCATCAAGGGGCAGTGCAAGGAATTCCTAGTCGACCGCGTTCCCTTTCTTCGTGCGTACATTCGACGCTCAATTCGGATGAGACAATTAATTTTCATGAGATTATTGTTATTTGATTGCCATCGAACATCACAAACACCCATGAGCCAAATCATACCATTCTAGAGCATAGTTAATTTCAAACATTTTTGAAAGAAATAAAACAGACCCCCTGAATTACAGATAGATATCAGCGTGACTGAAATGTCGAGACCAAACAAAGTGTTTTTGTTCCCAAAAATTGCTCACTAGTCTACAAAACCCCTAGTAGTAACCGAATGCAGAGATAATTGAGTTGCATCTGGGGGTAATCAACTGCCCATTGATGATGGTACCTGCATGAGTGGATGAGTGATAATGGATGTATCCACCCAGCACTAACGCCATCAATTTTAATCCAATCTACACACTAATTAAGAAAAGCCTCAGTGACAACTGGAAGTCACAGCAGTTGATTCAATGAGGATAACTAGTCTACATGTGTAAATGGGGAGTAAAACTAGGCGTATCTCCCTAGAGATTTATTGCCACCGTCGAAGAAGGGATACGAAGAGAGCACCAAAGTGGCAAGAGGAAGTGAGAGGGTAGGCGACAGACTTTGGTGTCGTGTTTTTTTCCGGCTTATGAGCTGCTAAACCGCTGGTTCGTTAAACTATAGTCTTTTTTTCAGGTGATGTAAATAATCCCAGTGATATGAATTAAAAAGAGGCTTACCCTGCGTCTTGCGCCTCATGAGCCCGGATTATGGAAAGAAGGTTGTTTGTCTGAAGGAAATCACAGCATGCTGAGTAACTAGAGGAAGTGGAGAGAGGAAAAAAGCGCGATTAGCAATAGTATGCAGACGCTCACTAAGCAGTGCTGTATGTTTACCTCGTGTAAACAATAAGCTTTTGTGACACAGAAAGATAGGAATCGTACAAGTGTGAGCATTTGACTTCACAAAGCTAGCTCAACTTCACCCCTCTTATTTGTGAAAGAGTCTCCACGAGTCCTGATTATTTTGGTCAGAAGTGGGAGAAAAGGAGACTCTGGTACGGAATAGGACTTTCAGACATGAGGAGCGGTGAGTGCAAAGTTGAAACGTATAAGTTGGCCCTAGATCCCCAGTGAATTGAGACGCTTGCGCAAATCATTCAAAAAGTAGCAGTGGCGGTAAGGGGGAGGGGTAGTGGCAATAAAGGCATGTCCAGGTATCAGATAACATGACAAACGATCGACAGCAGCTGGCAAGCACATAGTACTGCTAACTTATGGCTAATTGGCTGATTCACGGAAGTCCTTGTAGTAGCTGAAACAGTGCATCAAAATACGACGTCAAAAAAAGTGGTAAACTGGTTTTCTCTTTTTGTTTTTTTTGTATGCTGATGTACAGTGCTGAAGCAGATTATTCAAATGTGCATGATTGTCACACAAAAATTGTTTTTGTGCAAGTTCATAAAATAGTGGTGATTTTGTCATTGGAGGGTGGATGGGAAGGTAAAGGGTGTAATTAACTCAGTCGAGCCAAATGCAGCGTTCGGAGAGAACCAAACTATTTAATCAACGGGGAGTAGCGACCTTCGAGAAAATAACGTGGTAGTCTTTTGCTTTTCCATGCACAAAAGATCGCTCGAATAAAAGCTACTTCACCGTGCGTAGCATCAATCTGGGCATCAAAATCAAGATCCAGGAGGCAATTCTGTTGTAAACATTGGCAACAGGAAAGGCGATTCTTCTCGGGGGTAGGACACTTCTAAAACCATCCATTTTCAGAAAACTACTTACTACAATGCCCATCATTGCATTATTGTTTGCAGTTATCATACTTTATGCGTTTAAGCCATTATTAATTTTACACAAAAGAAACCATCTTCTCCAGGAAAATGCGAGCAAATCCCTTGTTAAATGAGACAATCATAGATTGAATAGTTTAAAAGGCCCTACTGAGCTGATATTATATAACAGTCAAGACGGTCAAGATGTACCTTGCCTCTGTCATTATATAGTCAGTGCATGATCGCAGGACAAGCAAGCAGAGCAAGCGAGACCAACCTTGATGGCTGATTCGTGTGTCTAGAGCAATGGGGATAAATGTGCTAGACGACTTCTGAACTCACTTGATCATGGTCCCAGATCGCTAATAAAAGGATATTCAGTAGAAATAAGATCGCTTGAACACTTTCAGAGGAGAAAGAGAAGGCAAGACAGCTTGTTAATGCCCTTGAGGAGAAGCGAGGCAAATACGACTCAAATGAGGCCACATCCGGCTCTTATCCCCCGTCTAGAGTGCGATTACGTGGCCAAGATGCCATCAATCTAGTCACTCAGAACAGTAGTAGCAACCCTAAGGAAATGTGTGCACGAATGCAGTCACATACGTAGTGGATCTTAGCGTATGCTCTACCGCCACTGCCACTCACCAGTTCGGCCCAGCTTAACCCCCCCCTCCCCCAAGGCTCATTTCCCTCCACCCCCGCCCCTCCATCATTCCTGCTGTTGCTATGGCTCATTCAGTAACATTTGGCGCTCGTAAATTAGCATACACATATACGGTCCCCTGCCATCTGTTCTGATTACCGATGTTTCCGTTATTCCCAGTCCTATAGCTTCTGATGCTTTTGTTCTTCTTCCCTGTTCTCCCCACCCTTCTAACCCCCTCCTTTCCTCCCACTCGCCCCCAGCCAGTCTGGCGACCAAAGATCTCAACAACAAAATCCATCATCAGTTGCGATTGCTCGAAAAGAGGGCATACACAACTAGATATGATTACTCACTAAGGAGCCAACCAACTAGCTTTAGTGTGATTGAAGCAAAACGAACAAGTTTGAAAAGATCTCAATAAACCCGACAGGCATGGCATTATTTCCTTAAGAAATTAGAAAGTGCTTTGTGAAACACTGCTCTATTTGCCTGATTGCCCTATCACGGGTATAGCCTATCAAAAAGGAAGAGAAATGTGGTTACTTGCGATTCTAAGTCATTGCTATTCAATTAACTTGTTTGAGTGGATCAACAAGTTTCTCATCCCTACTATGCGGCTCATTCGAATCGAAATATCGACATATTTCAAAAACAACTTCTTCCAACGAAAGCCTTAATCACAGACCATATCGTGCTACGATTTCAACCCATGGCAAACTATCTAAACCATATTTTAGTATAGTACGACATCAACTAGCACGAAAAACAAAATGATTAAAAGATTGACACAAAGGAAAGCTTGCCAAGCACATACAAGTAATACGTGAAGAAAAAAGCGTATTCAAGGTGGGAAATCAAAGGCAAAAAACAAGAGAAGCACTTCTCTTGGTGATGACAGTGCAGGCAGGTGAAAATTTCATCATATATCTGTGCTGGTAGTCAATAAAGGTCATTTCGACAAACAAACTAACGACTTTTTGACAGGATCGTTAGGATTTCGACACCTGTCGTGTAAGGCAGTGGAAATCTATAAACACCGATACTTTGACAGGAAGAATAAGTCATGAGGCGTATTTATTGGACCTACAACGATAGTGGAAATGAAGAGGGATCGAAACTATTGGCCAAGTGCACCTAGTAAGGAGATTACATCGGAGCTGTTGAAGTCCTCCTGCAAAGGTCACATCACGAGGTCAGGTTGTTGTAACTTGCCTGAGAGGATGGATTTTACCGAAGGGCAGGTCACATCTTAACTCACCTGAAGAAGTAGGAGCAGCCGCGGACAGAGTTGTGGGAGAAGTTATCGGTGTTCTGCTCGTTGCCGAAATCTTCCAGAGGATCAGACCACAGGAGGTCACACATCGAACCGTACGCCGGAGGCTCCTTGAAGCGGTCAATCTGAAGGTATAGGGGGAAGATTTTCAGATATCTACCGAGCCGTTTTCTTGTTGGCTAGTGCTGCTCATTGTTTTTTCCTTGGAAATAAACAAAATACTTTCGTTACAAATGAGTGTCTTTTATCATCCCCGGTGGGGCGGAGCCCAACGACCCGTTTTTTTGTAAAGTCTGCCAGTGTTAATAATAGCAAAGTAGATTGCAGCTGTTCACTGTCCAGCAAGAAAAATGAATACAACGAAATAACCTCCTCAATTATCATTCAGAGGTCTAAGGCATTAACAAAAGTCCCTCAAATCTAGCGCAGGTGGGGAAAAAGCTTGCCCCGTTTCCATCACCTTCAGCACTGAAAACAGATATGGCCTTCAGCTTAACTATCACCAGCACCTGGATAGGGTTGGAAGTGTTCCCCTCACAGCAAAATGACATTTTCACCTTTAAAAACTTGTTTCAAAGCATTGGATTTGTCAAGTAGGCACAGAGCTCCAAATGCACTTAGACGATAGAACACGGGTTACCATGCTCGCACGACCCAGAAATGGATGACCGAAGAAGTTCATTTGAATTCTGCCACCGGAAATTGAACCCCTAGCTCTCCTTATTTGGACTTCTTGAACACGAACCATCAAGGTGGCACCGCGGAATAGTTTAAACCAAGGATTCATTGGCTAATTTATCACATAATACGTCACTGTGTGACACCTATTTTATGAAGTCTCATTTACGCCTACGAAGCGATTGATTGGAGCAACGGTGAGAATGCTTCCAGATTTGCCTTTCGTAGGTTTAACTTGGAACACAACCAGGGACATTTTACCAAACGCTTTCCCGCTTTTTCGATCAAGAAAGTATTTTATAACTTTTGTTGTCAGCACTGCAAAGACTACATGGTGTATAGCAAGAGTAGGGGAAGCGACGGTTCACAGTTAAAGTATTTCACGGACCGAGCTAACTGGTGGGGGAAGCGGACTTGCTAAGCACATACATGGGCAAATAAAATAAGCCACCCCACGAAAAACACAAAGCTTTGAATGGGAGAAAAGCCAAAATACACCAGAAGAGGATTTCTGTTCCTTTCTAGTTGTAAGCTTACTAGCGACGGCAAAGGTTTACCTCTTCCCATGAGAGGGCTGGAGCCACCACAAAAGTGAGGCATAAAACTAGAAAGAAGAACCAGGACAACAATTGGCAGATGCCAGAAAAAGAGCATCGATAGTGAGAGAGGAGGGAGGAGAGGGTTGAGGTAGCAGGCGATGACGATGACGAATAAACGCACCTCCCATGACCAGAAAGGGAGCAAGTGAAGAAGTTTAACTTTATGCATACGTACGTGCACGTGGGTGAGTACGCGCTTGGATGAATGGGGATGCAAAATAAAACCCCACCACCACTTGTCCGACGCTTTGCGGAAAACTTGAAAGCACACCTCTTTGCTCACTTTGCCTCCACATTCCTACCCGCCACTCCAAGTTGGAGGGACCACCATTTCACAGCAAACGGTAGAAGATTATTCGTGGTGGCATGAAATTAACGAATTTGACGGAAATTAATAGTAAAGATTAAGTTTTCTATGGTGCAAACATAATGCAGCAGTTTTGTGTAAAGCTCTGTTCACATCAGTCACACCAATAGTCTAGCAATCTCTTTACTCTTTCCAATTATCCTATTTCCCGAATGGTGCGTCTCATGACGTCTGTCGCTTGAACATCTGGAGTAACATGAATTCAATTGGAGAGGAAACAGAAGACATGTTATCGATAAAGTCTAGAATCTTCAAGCACCGAATCCACTTGACTTGTTTGAGAATGAACGTCTTGATTGAACTTACGTTAAAACCATAAATAGAGGACTCGGATTAAATAAAGATACTTCAAATCAAAAAATATCCCAGTAGATGCGAAGGGGAAAGATGAAGACCACTTCCCCATTTATACACTTCAGTAACGGGTTGATTGACCCAAGCACTTCAGTTCAGGTAAGTTTCAACTTTACCCTCCACTGCCTTGTCAAGCATACGGTTTGAGGAGAGAGAAAATATCCTTCAGATAATTACAGTTTATCAACGTAAAACGGTTCAATTGGATTGAAGACAGAAAACAAAGGGATAATGTACTAAACCCTTGAATTAATGCTTAAAAAATGGGACGAATGTTACATGCGAAACAGGAAAAACGGAGTACCACGCCAACAATAGTTTGATTGATGCTTAAGGGGATAGAGGGGGAGACAAAGGTGCAAATCCCTCGCTAATTGTCAAAGTGCCAAAAATGTGTATTCTCGGGAGCCAAAAAAAATGAAACCACACACACGCACACGTACAGACGCACACACAATAACAGTGGGCGTATGAGCGCCCATGTTTAAAAAAAGGGGTGGAAAATGGGGATGAATGTGTAATTGAAAGGGGTGATAGCTGTGGATAGATGGGTGAGCGGGTAGATGGGAGGGGTGTAGCCACCCACTTACCCGCCTAATGTCGTCCAGAGTCTGGATTTCGGGGGAGAGGCCACCGTGAACGCAGAGAAATTGCTGGTTCATGAGAGCCGCCAGAGGAAGACAGTCGAACGCGTTCATACAGGCGTTGTACACCTCGTTGTTGTACTTTATTCGGCCTGGCAAATAAAGTAACAGAAAGGGTCAACATTTCGGCTTAAGATGCTGAAAAATGCGAGTTACTGAGCTTGGTGAAATTCACATAACAGACTGAGCTAAAGGCGCAGGGAGGAACGCTTGGACAACGCCGGAAACAATCACTCCTGAGGTGTTAAGATGAGGAGAGAGAAATATCAAGGTCAGTGGAACTATATTCTTCGGTAATCTCCGTCAAAAGCAGCAGCAGCAATGGCAACACGTCGAAGCAGCAAATTGTGCAAAAGACCAGTAGGAGCGAAACACAAAATCCTATTTTTATATCAATCGACCCACTTAAAACTGCTTGTTCAGCAGTGGTTATGGAAGCTGCGAACAGCTAAATACCGTATCTTCTTATGTTTCACATGACACGAAAATTTACAGGGCAGAGGTAACTGCTTTCCATCTTTCAAAGGTGTCGCCTGTGGTTTGTCAAAAGGGTGAAAAAAAATGTGCATCTCCGATTTGCCTACACTGTTTCCCGATCTCGAAATGACCCTACTGGATATAATCTTGAAAAGATAAAAAAGTAAACACGCTCCTAAGTACGACGTGGTACTTTTAGATCAAGGGACATGCACCTAACTTATGGCGTACGATTTATTCGTACCTCTTCTTCCGATTGCAATCTTGCTTCTGATCAATTAATGAGGAAATTACCCATATTGCCTCCAAAGAAGCCAAATCCAGCTTAGCAGTTAAGAGTCAAAAAGAGTAAATAATTGTTCACGCAAATATGCGCTTCTCTGCAAAACAAATTAAAAAAAACGCTTCACTATAAATTGAATTGGAAAAAGAAGTCGGAGGAGGAGCGGAATCCTACCAGTCTACAAACAGTTCATTTTGGATAAAACGAAAAATACTGCGGGGAGACAAGAAAAAGACGTACATTCTTGTTTGAAAGTGAAGTACTCTGTCAGGTGACGACACTCATGGTTGCCTCGAAGGAGGAAGAAGTTGGTCGGATGGAGAATCTTCAGAGCCCAGAGGTACAGCACGCACTGCAAGAACGAAGGAATAAGAGAGAGGTTGAGAAAAAAACAACTAGGCGTGGCGCCGTATTGCGTGGGGTGGCATGGCGCGGCACAGAGCAGTCGCAACAAGAACAGCCTTAGCCCTCGCAATGAGAAACTCTATCACGTGACAACCCTGCACATCCCACCAACCAGATCCAAATACAACTACTGGCATTGCCAGTTTCGATGTTGATTAATGTACATACGCCCACAAAACACTGAAAATTAGTGTGACGTCTAAATAAGCCAAATAACTGGCAAAGGGATATTATTGCTGCTGCTCTCCGTTCGGAGGCCAGATTAGAAGGGAATGCGAACTGGATGCGATAGAAGAGCAGACGCGACAAGCTTACAACTGGTGTGGAATGGCGTTTTGACTGGCATAAAAAATGAGAGCAGAGCTTATTGACACTTTGAAAGCAACAGCGCTAACAGTAACAATAATGTCGACCAAGAGGATGCAAAATGTTGCATCAAAATTCAAGTCGTAGACATCTGCCGAGGGTAACGTTAAGCCAATGAGCATGAAATGTCCGATCTGCATTGGTGGTACTTCGATTGAGGCTCGATACAGCTCTAGCGGTTCACCTTGAACGCTCCTATTTTAGACATGGTTAATGTCGTAATTGTACACTTCCCCATAGCTTTTCCAAAAAATCTATGAATCCGTCCAAAGCCCCTTTTTTGAAAACGAATAAATTTGCAGCAGACAGCTCGAGGCTTCAACGACAGTGTTTAGCTAGGGAGGATGAGTACAGAACCGACTTTAAATCAAGTCAATAATTGGGCGGCTTGAGTATTAAAATCGAGAGATAAGAAACACAAACAGGACACAGAATGACGATCTGACTGTAAACGTAACAAAATGTTTGGCAACCGGTTTCATACCCCACGGCTATTCAACCACATTCACCTCCTGAATGGGGTTATTCAAACCAAGTCAATAGGCCAAAAATAAGATTTTGTAGGCATGGGACACAAAAAGAATCCCATTAACTCCATGAAATTGAAAGAAACAAATGAGGACCATGGAGTACACATATAATTGCACACCCATAACTAATATAGGCACTAAGAGATTGAATGCAAAGATTAACGCAATCGATTCGACACGGCTTGCCCTACTTTCTGCAGAAGTAAAGCAAACTACTCTCCATTGGGCTCGCAGAGACCCAAGCATCCAGACGTTGCAATGTGTGTGCGCACGTGGGTGCGTGTTTCATCGCGTTGATATAATAAGCTGAAGAAACACATTGGTCATGTGTGTGGGTACGGGTGGGATGATTCAGCGAGTGATTTGGGGAATGCTGTGCTTGCGTTAATGTCTATCCATCTATTTCGCTCCCATTCTCCCTCCCTACACCCTCTCTAATTGAATTTAAGCACTTGAAACATACTCATGAGGGTGTCTATGAAAATTGTCAGCAAGCTAAAGGCAGTCGACCATCCAGGGCTGTCCATCGGACGACTGCACTTGCGCCCAAAAAGGCACGGTAATGAAGCAAGCGATGCGCACCTCCCAATGGTAGTAATGAATAACGAGAGCAACAACAATAATAAAGGTAATAACAATCGTATCAATTATGCGCAAGGAGATTACCAATGAGTTGTCGGTACTGTTGTGGTGGTAGATTAGGTTGAGTGGGTACAAGTAATTACTATTATAGTGGGAAAATCGGAAAGCTAGGCTGACATATGATCGAGAAAGTGAAGTCCACACACGCACAATTGCCCCACCAGATTGGCATGCATGACACGAAAGAAGCGCCATTGCGATCCAAACAGAGACATGAAAGAAACCAGGACTAATGGGGTCAGAGGAACGACCATGGATCAAAAATAACAGTATCACATGAGGTGGACCGAGAACTTATCATAGGGGTTCCAGGAAAAAAAACCATTATTAAGAAAGTAGGAGATCGACTAGAGAGCAGAAACGAGAGCCGTCATTCCGTTTTGCTGAAATATGGGGATAATTTAAACGATACAAAAGAACAGATCGCATGTACACACAAAAAAGAAAAACAGATGTGTCCATTTTAGGAATAAAAGAGAAATTTCCGCGTTTCTTCCATAAATACACATTTGTTTGTACATTGCTAATAAGCCCCTGACAATTCCGAGTTACAGTAGTTGATTATCCCGTCACCATTACATAGCACAACGCTATGATGCCATGAGCCATTTCAAGTGCACAAAAGGGGATAGTACAACCAAATGACTGAAAAAGAAACACCAGTAACCGGCTATACAGGGAAAGTGAATGTTTGCACAATAACTTGCAAATTCATCCATTGTTGTGTTGGTATTAAACTGGAGACGAGAAGCCTTCTCACACTACTCACCAACATGAAAGGCGCTAACTATAGACAAGGCGGATTCTGAAACTTCATGCTCTCAAAAGCATCCAAGTCTGGCAAGCATGCTAATTATTATTGTTTTGATTTTAACCAGAATCAAGATAGATTACGGGTGGAATAATTACTGCGGCAGAAGGCAGAGGTTGGGATGAGTAACAGAGAATTGGAGTGATAAAGCAGTAAAAAACGAGGGTATTGGTTCTACTAGCTTTTGCCCACTATACACCATCGAGGGCAGTTTGTACGACCACCCCAGTGTTTCGCACAGGGAATATATCTATGGATGTGCAAGTGCATATGTGCACGGCACGGCATGGCACAGTACAGCACAGCAAAACGTACACACCAACACGCATACAATGTAACTGCGCCATGATACATACAATTAGAGAAGCATTGGAGTAGACGGGGCAAGATTATCATGTCACCTGCCTTTTTTACTACAACAAGGACGGCAAGCTTCCACTATCGAAAGCCAACACCAAGGAGATATAGGAGGTGGAAGTGAATGAGGCTGCGTCACTACTAAGATGTGTTAAGTGTATACACAAGAAATTCATCTGCCAACGTGGTTAATGTGGTTTGTCACCCGCTCAATGAAAAAAAAAAACAAAAAGAAAACCAAGAATTTAAACTAATCCAACCCGGTAGCCTGGAATTCAATCAGGTGAATAAAGAATCGAATTCGAAGAGAAGAGACCGTAAATGGTCATGTTGGTTTGGAATAGATAATTACAACTTCATGTCAGAAAATCCTTAATAAATTTACCGAACTCCACTTACAAGGTCAAATGATAGGACACAACTGAAACATGACAGAAAAACTACTACCAGGCATGAGGAAAAAGCGCTTACCTCGATGCTGAAATACCCGCGATCAACATAGTCTCCCAAGAACAAATATCTGGTAGTCGCGGGATGTCCGCCAACCTCGAATAATTTCATCAAGTCGAAAAATTGTCCGTGAATATCCCCGCAAACTAATGCCATAAGAAGAAGTACTGAATAGGCAGCTAAGTATAAACGTACTCCCACAGGGCTTCAAAATATATCGCATCTAAGAAATTACCGTGGGAACTTCAATTCAACTAACAAACAACACATAATAGAAAAAAGAGTGGAGTACAAACCATAAATGACTACGTGAAAGACTAAACTGTAACCTAAAACAAATGCGATGAAACAAAAAAGCACAAGCAAAAATAAAATAAAGATACATTTTTATCAACTGACCGGTAACAGGCGCATCGATTTCCAAAACATTTGCCTCCTCATGAAGGAGAGCCGCTCCATCATTTATGATTTTGAGCGCTGCCTCGTCAGTAACTCGGCCCTCAAGAAGGAAATGCTGCTTCAATTTCTCGATGTTTGGTTTTCCTCTGGATTCGAATATATCATTAACTGTAAGTCTACGGCTTGGAGGGTACGGGACACCTAAAATATAAATTAAGATTGAGCATCCTCACTCTTAACTGCCCGTTCGATTGTAGACATTGCAGGAGCGCGAGCCGTTGTTTTCATGTTAAAATTATCAAAAATAGAACTTTAAATCCTCTATTCGAAATGACAAGGCAGAAATACCCAGTTAGAAACTCAAACAGTCAGCCGTTAATATGTTGCTATGCTTGCCACCATCTTCATTGACCCTGAAGACGCTTTAATTGATACATTAAATCAACAGGCACCTGAGGCAATCACTTGGTGATATGTACAATAGAATTAAGCAACTTTCCAGGTCCAAAATCAACACGACTTCTAAGAACAAGCTAATTTAGTTATAACTCACAACTTAAATTGCTATTCAGTGTGATTTTTAAGCGTATATTTGTTTCCAGAATTAAAACATTTGTTTGTCATTTGCCGACTGCACAAAAGACCATAATTCGCATGGTTAGTTAGAGATTTGGTGTTACTATTGCATGGTGCCAGTACTAACGACTTCCACATTCCACCAAATCATTTTGACAATTTTTCCAATCGTTTCGACTTATCCACAATTATCGAGGATTATATGCATTAGTATGTAAGACGAACCCTTGAAAATTGCATTCCTTCTGGACTTGTGATTTCTTTGTTGTATTTCGGCTGGTCTCATATGTAGCTCCTCGAGACTGCCCTGACGACTAAAGAAGGTCTGAGGGTCTACTAATATGGCTCGGCGGTTGGGCCTGCGTGCGGAGGTAGAAAGTGGGAAGTCCAAGTCTTTTTCAAGTTAGACCAAACTGACATAAAATAGTCAGTATATTCCAATATCTATCAAAATTTTTATTTATGCTAGTGTAACCGCAGGCAGGAGTGCATCATATAAGGCTTTTTGTACTTGATTTTATTTCCCCATAATGCGCTTAGCACCCTCCCCTCTCGTTTATTTTGATTATGTCATTTGTTTTTCATTGGTCTCTCGTGAATTGGTACCATTCCGCCCGCATGCTTTTTCCGCTAGTGCATTATTCACATGATCTGGTGTCCATAGTTTATTGAGAGCAGGAATTATTTCAACTTTAAATATAGCACTAGGAATTAAAAAGCGAACTAGTTGCTTCTGATCCTCTTTGTACCAATAAACAACTGTTCCTTCCGTAAATAGTACTTAAATGATGTAAGTCACCATCATCGCAATCTCGTTTCCTGTCGAGCGAAATGGCAGCACAAGTATTGCATGATCACTTAAGAAAATTTGAATGCGATGAGTTTACCAATTACTTGAGTTCCTGGAACAGTTCATTCAGCTGTCACACTCCCTCTACAACGATAACAACTGTTTGTGTGATTTCGACCACGTGTTTAACCCGCACCGGCTGCCATATGACCCAAGTTTTAACCGATAGGGGACGAGAGCTGCAAAGACAACCTAAGACAAAAGTAATCGGCTACGAGAAGTAGGAAGAACACGACTGCCTCCTTCCGGCGCCGAGATGCAGTGGTAAACCCGAGAACCTTAAAGTTGATGCATCTAACCCACACGTAACAGATTTGATCCGTCTGAAATTATAAGTGCATTTTCTTCGATACCCTGGGGGACCAAAGACACTACCGTCATTAATCAGACACAACTCGGGTAGGTCGTCAAGGGTAAACGATTCAAGGCGCCGGAACGAATACAAAATAGCAAAATAAAATTAGAAGGATGACAGATGCTCACTACAGTTACGATTATTAAACACACGAATTAGTCACTTAATACCGCGTGGTCTTGCGTAGAAAATGCCATTCTCTCCAGAGAGAGTGACATTAAGGCCTAGCATTTATCTGCACGCCAGAAAAATGGAATAAACTTTGATAACTGACCCAGATAAAACGAGTAGATATCAGTTTAAGGGCCGGACAGAAGCACAAGACAGCATGCACAACGATAGTTCAGTCCACAGGTGCGAGGGTAAAACCAATGCCCCGCTACAAACTTACCGACAAGATTATGACAGACTCGCAAATTGGGGATAGGGTGTCTATACACCCTCAGATAAAAAGAATATCATCTTCTCTAAGGAACCAAAGTAGCACATTTAATAAACCTACAAGTCTGCCCTTAGGGAAGCATTTGAATTGGGACGGACAGGCAATGCGCTGAGGTCCTGGGAACAGAGAAGGGGACGGGATACACACAAGTTTCAGAAGACAGGGCGCGAAAGGAAGAGTGAAGGAGAATTAATAATTACAAAAAGGTCCAATTAAAATCTAGTCAGAACGCGGAAAAGGAGGCAAGCAGAAGTATGACCGCCAAGATGAGCACCTAGAAGTTGTGGAAATGCAGCCGAAACATGGAGTGGAGGATGACAACTCTATCTCCAACCTTCTTGAGTAGGAAAAATTCCGAAAAAGGCAAGGCCTGTTCTCCATTGTCGACCTAGAAAGCAGCAAACAAGCGTGTATGGACGAAAATAATAACTGATGTATTAAAAGACCCAACATACCTTCAGCTGACCGTTAACAAACACAAGGTAGCCATTATCAACAGGTTGACAATCACAAGTACTAACATTTACGGCAATCGTAGTCCAGCAAAGACCCTAAAGGAAAACTGTGTACGAGCACAGTCAGACTAACTTGAAAATGTTTTGCAATAGCCTGTTTCCCCTGGATTTTGGTACCTTCGTAAGTCATTAAAGCCATATCCTGGCAAAAGAAATGTCAAACGACGATAATGAACTTGCATGATACATTTCCACCACATTATTTCGGTTAAGTTGCAGTTGTTCGTAGTATGTTTTTACAAAAACTTCGCCCAATGTATCAAAGTCGTTAGGGAATGCAGCAAAGTAAGCATCCATGCGAGGGGCGTAGAAGGCAATAGGTCAGCTCTTGGGCTGTATCTGTACACGGTTGCGATTTCAGTAACGGCATCATCAACCGGTGAATCATATTCTTTTCAATTATTTTAAATATAATGTGGTTGTATATTGCAAAAATGGACGGTACTAACAGCAGGTGGATTTGCAAACAACAAATATATTCAAATTTGACCCCTACAAATAGATAAATCTTAATTTTAAGTTGTGCGTAGCTAACTGAAATTACATCCCCATGTCAACACCTCCAAACCAAAACTCCAAAATCTAAAAAACTGTGTTCCTAAAAACTGCTTGTTCTTTTTATAAAGGCATAACAGCCAAGCAGAGAACAAAGAATTTAAATGACTGCTCGCATTTGTCACCGAATACAAACACGTGCATGCTGGCTGTTGACTTAGCTAACGGCTAGGGAAAGAAGTAATAATCTGAAATCAAAGAGCCATGTATTCCATGCAAGCCATGAGGGTCTTGGCGTCTTTGACAAACGGCCTATCGTTGTGCGCCCGCATTGGGCATTTAGCCATTTCTAGCCAACTTTTTCACAAATAACCAGTGTATACAAACGGGAACGTATTTATTGAGCAGAGAATAACTGGCCAAACCTTCGATGAGTTTTATTAGTTGCTGGAACAAATAAGGTTGCGTGAAGGGCTTCAGATGTAATTGTAGCGTCCCGAGATTTCCCTGAAGACGAAAGAAGCCACAGTACTCGAGCAGAATGCATATTCAGCACCGAGGTGTTTGGGCTATCGGCATAGCCTAAAGGCCAGCCCACCCGGCGAGGTACAAAAAGACATTCAAAGTGCAAAAAGGGCGCCTCCCCAATACCGAGGAATAGACCACCGTCGTACTACATAATTCTACGCAGGAGTCCCCGATCATTGACCCTACTCATAGAAATACATGGTCCTCCAAATCCCAAGCATTCCACTGTTTCAGTTTATTAATATCTAACAGACATAATTTAGCCTAGACAACCTCCCCCCGGCGTCGATTTTGTGTTACCTTTGCACCAAACCGCAGCATGCGTTACGAGGTGGGCGGGCACTGAATTTAAGACATCCCACGTTTCTCGTTATTCCAATTTCACATGGTAAAAACGAGTGCATGAGATACACTATGAAACCCACTTTGTACTGATTTTATGCTCACAAGGACGACCACTCAAGATTTCTCACCTCACAACATGGTAGCCAAAGTTCCCCAGTGAATTCCTTTTAGGATTTTTGCACGCATCCGAAAATCCTGTTCCCGGAAAGTGGTAAAACATTGCAAAATAAAAGTAGGTAAAATATACTAATAAATACACACATTGAGATCATGGGAACAATGCGAGGGTACATAAAGCCATGAAAACGAAGCGAAAAGAAAACCAAGTAGCCAAGATCCTGCACTGACCCTAAGTGGTCAACCACTTTACATCACGCATACGCATTGTAGAAGGCAGAGGAAGTTAGGTTTGTAAATTACTGGGAACACTGCTGAGAATCTGGAGGAATCTATCTTGAATAATGCAAAATCATTTGTCGACATCCACTTCTCCCTCCTCATGCTGCCGCTGCTGCTGCGCCGACAACCGCGTTTGCGACCGCGTCAGCGGTCCTGCAGACAGCCCTGGCGGTGAAGTGGGACGAGGACACAGATGCCTTCTATGCTCCGGGAATGCTTGCCTCATCACAATATAGTCGAGGTGGCTTCGAGCAAAAAGAGTGAGCCTCCTACCCTCTCCCCACTCATCCTCCTTTGGCAGAGTATTGTCGGTCATCCGGGCTGCCAACGCCTTGACATTAATTGAACTCATAAAATGCCAAGTCAAATTTACCTTCTTATGTTCCCTCTCCTCCCTAGATGCATCATCGTCACTCTCTATATCACGCCATGGGATCACTTCCGAACCTGATGAAGATCCAGTGGGGGTCGAAGTGGGAAACTGGATGACACAAACAGGCGTTTCGACGGGCAACTCAAACAGAATAGGAGACCAGTGTTAAGTACAAACAGACTCTGTAGTGAAAACCAGCTGCAGAGAGTTGAATCACACTGTCCTGCTGGCCAGCCTCGGAGTGACAGAAGCGGACGCTCTCGTCCACCTCTGCTTCTCTTTCAGCGTATTCTGAGTTTTTGAGAGAGAGAGAGAGAGGTGAAGCATCCAGGTGTCGTGGAGTCAGGAGGACGGGTGACAGCTGTGGCTCATCAGGTAATCGGAAGTTCCAGCAGGTGAGGGACCCGTTCACACTCGAGGTGATCAACACTGGTTCCCAGGGGTGCCACGCGACATCCCGTACCACCGCCAAATTCACGCGGTTTTGGGGCAGCTACACGCAAAAAAGTGCAAAAGTGGCGCACAATCCAGCACAGTGGTAAATTTACCTTTACACCAGTAGTGAGATCCCAAACAACCCAGTCGCCATCGGCGCTGCCAGAGTAGGCGAACTGTTGACCCGTGGAATGGAGAGGGGAAAACTTGGCTCGAATTTGGTTGTACAGTACAGTGTGACCGCGCAGCGTCAGTAGGGCCTTTGATTTTGCCCCCTCCACCTCTGGATTTTGATCTAAGAGAAAGTGATGAATAAAAATTCTACTGAATTTAAATCTGCAGAAGGAACTTTTCTAACCAATATTACTTCGGCTAGAAGCGGTTAGTCGAAGAGCATCGGGAATGGCGATCAAATGGCGCCACCACCTAGTACCAAAGAAAGATTTAGAGCAAACACAGCTTTTTGTCGAAAAAAGGGGTGGAAAACGTACATATCCGCGGAACCCGATCAATCGTGTAGTCCCACTCATAAACCGGTTTAACTCGCTAGGTCGAAGAGGTAGGGGCTGTGTTAACGCGCTCCAAAAAACACCATTTTTTAAGCAACTTACTCTCTCTTCGTTGACCGGCGCACTGGACCTAACGTCCCACAGTCTTACCGTCTGATCCTTGCTGTTGGACAGGAAGTATCGACCATCGTTCTTTTGAAGGTGGAAAAAGGAAAGTTATTTACCCATCAAAACAATTAGTCTCCTCTGCGAATGAGTCTACTTAGCTACCTTTGAGTCAATGTAGGTGACGCCGTCGAGATGCCCAGGGTAAACCGCTACAGGACCCGCATGTACCTGTCTACTATCATATTTCTACAAATAAATGATTAATAAAAGCAGGCAGTTTAGCATTATCCGAGTAGATCTGCATTGCGAGAATACAGTAAAACAATAGGACAGTATTTCGAGCATAACGATTGCTTTTTCTCTCATAAAATATTTGTGATACCCGTGTAAGTAGTTCCACCTATAGCACACAAATAATTAAGGTACTGTGTATGCACACACGGAAGATTCCCGGTCTGATCCTAGGTCGAATCAACCAATTAGCAGAATACTTCAGGTACACCGTTGCCTTGTGATATGATACAATCGCATCATCTTTGGTCGCATCAGAGCCAGCTACATACCTCATAAGAGGACAACGGATTTGAAACTGTAGTAAAGGGCTATGAGAATGGAGAGTGAAAAAGGGGAGGGGACGGAAAAGAAGGGACGCATCTTTCCCTGTTAGGTAAAAATACGGCTTAAATTACCAGTTGCAAACCCCATAAGCTTGTCCCCTCTATCGCAACCCTGTGCCCCACTGTTGACGGTGTTGACGACAGGCGAGGTCTTCCTTCCTGCCACCCTACGTTTGCAGCTCGAAAGGAAAATGTACGTATACATCATGCAATGGGAAAATGTGGCCTCTTTTTCTTGCAAATTAAGAACCTTTGTGATTCTTGTAGCTTGTCATATCAGATTTGCTCTCTACGCCCTAAGAGTAGCCTCAATCTGTGTGAACTGGAGAAAAGGGAAACTTACCCAAATACACGTATCATCGGAACCGGCAAGGAAAGCAAAATCCCCATCTTGCAACCATGCGACAGCCTTCACGTCGACAGCCGACGTCTGTGTGGCGTACTGAAAAGGTAGTTTAGTGGTTCGCTTTAAAAAACACAGAAGCATACCGTGCCTTTGAGCGTCCCAGTGACAATGTCAAACAACGACACGCGTGACCCAGAAGTGCTGCAGGCGGCAGGAAGATAACAATATAGTATTTGTTGAAATTAAAAGAGGATTCCTACTGTTAAGAATATGAATGTTCTTTTACGAGTACCACAAAAAGGGTACAATAGAATGTTCGAAATCATACCATCTTTTGCAAACAGCCCCAATCTCGAATCTCGCATGCCAATCAGTAGTGATGTGGGACTAGAATCAAAAAACAATTTAAAAGGCCACTGTAAGAACCAACGAAGAACCTAATTGGGCTGCTGAACAACATTGAGATGGCTACAAAGTAAGGAAGAATGAATATAAGACAGTCCCGTAGGACCAGCTTACATTGTGCTTTCCGTATTGAATAACTTTTCATTTGGGCAAACATTCCTTTAAAAAGCCATTGTCATACGAAATATGCTTGCGTTCAAAACGTCGTTCAGCCCTGAGGACTTCACAAAATAGGCAAAACAAGTAGATCCATCGAAACCTCCAAGATGCGTTACCATCATTAGAGCGGCAAGGACAACGCTCAACGGAAGAAGAAAGCGGTCACATAGAAGAATGATATTTGATTGAATCTAATGTCTCACTGCGTCTACTCTGTTAGTAGCCCACAACTCAACCTTTGCGGCAGTAGCATAATAAGCACACTATATAGCACCACTTTGAAACCCGCCACTTCTGCGACAAACATTGACAAATAAGGAACCTAAGAACTTACCCATAGATAATTTCAGTATTGGAGGTGCCACAGTAGGCGAGGCTATAAACTGGGTGCCTGTCTATACCAGGCAAAATCTTTACAGCTGCAGCCCCGGCATCACTATCAAGATCGATCAAGTATACTAAAAAGGAGACAATGAACAGCATTTTCAGCGGCTTCCATCACTGTGGACGAGTTAAATAATCATGAGTGAAAAAAAAAAACAAAGCGAATGAAAAAAAATAAACAAAAAGCCAACACTCTGTCTGAAGAGTAGGTGTTCTTTCGAAGCTTGGGAACCAACACTTCAAGCATCTACTTGAGCTCAGAACGTTAAATCTCGATCCGAACGAATATGCTTCACAAAGTTTAAAAACATGATAGCAGAGAGAGGATGAACATACAACCGTAGGAGTCGGAGGCTAGGGCAAGTTGTCGCTGATCCGGACTGTAACAGGAGAGGAGGAACGAGAAGTCGTTTAATCTATGAGGTGCAAGAGCCAAATTAAAGAGACATCCCTACCTTTGAACCATTGAGGTAATGCCTCCAAAACCATTCTTACATTCAACCACACGGTTGAGTCGAAGGTAACGTCCAGTGTAGTCAAATATGGAAACGCGGTTTTCTAGCGCAAAAAATGCACACGGAAGAATTGTCTACTCACTCACAGAGGCACTAAAGAACCTGTCACCAGTCTTGTCAAATATCCCGCAGTAGGCATCATGAACAGCAGAGAGGACCCACAAAACGCTGTTTGGCACACGTCTAACGAGGGGGAAGAGGGGGAGGAAATATAGTGGAGGATTCAAAACAAACTGTTTGCTGAGGTAGGATAGTCCAAGGTCGGAAAGCCTGCCATTTCGAAGTTCTCGCTGAAAAAATAGAGCAGAATTAGGGACTCTTACTCTTTGCAGATCATGTAAGATATTCCAGTCCTCGAGCGAGGACAAATTCGTTCTATATACCCCTCGAAAGGAACCCTAAAAAAGCGAAGTGTAAGGAAAAATGAGCAAATAACCTGATATTCGACTGGCTGAATGCTATCTTGCTCAAGGTACGCGGATATCTAAGATTAAGAAGGGCAATGAGTTAACGATAATAACAAGGGAGTAACACTTCGAAGACAAATACTGAGGCAACTGGGAACTGCGATTTGATAACATTAGTGAAACTCAAGACTAATGTTCATGTGACAGGTGATGAGTTTCAACGCTTAAATTAAAGCAAGGTTGAACCGGAAAGTACTTCGGAAGACTCACAGAAAGGTGAAAAGAAGAGGTGCCATTAATTTACTGTAATGAATAAGGTAAAAGGCGTTTTTTGTTAAATTCAAGCAAGTGGCCTGAGAAGGTAAAGCACGCTCAAGACTAGTAATAGATTTGCCTAATTCATATTTTAGCGAAAATAATACTTCGATATAATTGAAGCTAATGATACGAAATGGGGTAAGGTGAAGTAGGTCATTGGCACTAGATACTAAACAATTCCAAGAACACGTATAACCACAAAAAGTGTTGAGTAAAGAAAATTTCCAGAATCATTTTAATTTAGAGTTCTTAGCAAGTAAGAACTTCACGCACACAGAGAGGATACGAATAAAAAGGTTGAAAGTAGCAAGCGACTTTTCCTGAGATAACTAAACAGAATGGCAGATAGACACTTTGTAATTATTACGGAACCAAACATATTGCGAAGAAATGTGAGGTCAAGAGAGTACGAGGTGTCAGGACTCAAAAAGGGTAAGCAATTGCTTGTAAAGAAGCTAATGAGCAATTGTGAATTGGCAAAGGGGGAAAGTAAAGAGAAGGGAAGCGTTAATTTCATCTGAGTAAAAACACATCTTTAATACAACAGGAAACTCATGCCCTTACTATGTCAGATGGACAAATGATGCCTCGCAACGAGATAGAGGAAATAAAAGGCTATTTTTCCGAGAATTGTAAATGCCAACAACTTATATTTGACTGCAGAGCACAATAAATCACTCGAAATTCCAACGAGCTAAAAAATGTACTGGAAGCAACAGAGGCCAGCATCTACCGATTCAAATGAAAAGCAGGCAAACAAACAGCAGTAATGGGATACGCAATCTATATTGCGCGCCGATATGCAACTGAAGTGGGGTAGATAGCAGGCTAGGCTATAAAACCTATCAACCCAGTGATAGTGAGCATAATTACGGGAATTGGAAAACCAGTTTATCTCCCCCTAAAATCATCTTGATTCACAGGCCTCTCGTTTTCAAATAACTTGCATCACAGTGAAACTTAAAGTAGTAACCAGCTGATTTTTCTTTTAGCTAAAAGTCATACCACGTACCAAGTTGACCATTTTCGTTATGTTTGCGTCGGTTTATTTCATTTATTCCTGCCAAATTACAAAGCAGCTCCTGCATTTCTGCATTCATAAGCAACTTTATTCAGATTACTTTTGAGTTCAAATAACCGTGATCAGTTATAATTATTCCCCTAACCCGATTTTGTTTGGGTTCATCACTTACTGCCCGCCTTGTAGGACTGCCTAAAGTTGTTCTCTTTCGTCGTCCACTCATCATGTCTTGGGGTTTGTTTTTCTTTTATTTTATCTGTTTTGTGTACCGTAGTTCGGGCCAATGTAGTCTACTTGTTTAAAAATTATCCGCATTTAGTGTATGGGATTCCTCTTGCTTCTGCGTGTAAGTCTTCGGTTTTGTGATATTTCTGCAATTAATTAGGTTTCGGCTATTCCATATACCGTCACATGTGTCGCAGAGCCGATGGACTGGAACGTACATTCAAATATAAAAACGTTTATTCGGGTATGTAATTCATGCGTACTTATTTTGTAGTTAAGCGCCGTGAAGACGTAGTGGTGACTGATGAAAACCGGGATCTGTTCAATTAACCTGATCATTTTCAAAAACAATTGTAGCTGTGACTCCAAAGTCGTAATATATTACTTCCTTGTGCTTTGTCGTTGTGTCGTCATCTTTGAGGTTCAGTCTCCAAGCACGGAACGAAACTTTGGTTTTATGTTTAAAATCGTCCCTCATTTCTCTCAAATAATTTATTTGCTCCTTAAATCTGGTGTATCTGTTAAATTTTTTTTGCGATTCTCTCATTCGAATCCGCTTTTGCTACTTACCTCGAGTTGTTTTGATCTTACGTTCCGGTGAAATTAGGATATCTGTGAACTTACCATTATTAAACAATGGGTCGCTTCCGTAATTTCTAGTTAACATATCGTCTAAATAATAGGTGTTTTGTAGACATTGCTCGTTCATGTTGTGCTGTGCCATCGAGCGTCTATAACTTACATGAGCAATAGGCTGTTGCGCGCCTAACCTTTGACCGCTGCATTGACTTCGTTGATAGAATTTGTGTATTTTGAGATTAGTTTCTTCAGGTTTGTATTCATTTATTTGTCTTACACATTAGTAACACGTATTAATGGTTTATTTATCGCCGCCGTCCCATACGGAATGGGAATGACCTACACTTCCACGGGCGAGTTTCAAAAATGGTTACTGAAATGTATTTGGGTGCGATTCTTATTTTAACATATACATGGAGACTCGCCTGAATTACGCTCTCCGAATTTTTCTACTAATGCGACCAAATAATCGGGTACATGTGACATCAAAAACTGTGATTTGGAGACATTTAAAGTGAGTGTTGCTACAAGTTCTCTATGCTCTTGATTTACCCATTGGGCACCTCGATCCTTCTGGTAATGAGCTTTGGCCTTCATCATCTCACGCGAAATAACTTCCCCATTAATCCTTTGGTAACTTAAAGTTGTCTTAATTGCAGTTACGGTGCATGAGACTGTAAGGCAGTTGACAAATTTGTCAGAAAAGCGACAAGGGGATCTTATCGTGTGTTTTGAATATGCACTTGGTTCCATCTAGCGTTTTGCGCAGTTACTCTTATTGGGGGAATTGGGTGATTCGATTTCAAACCGACACAATTCCCTGGCATTCAAAACTACCAAATGATCTACTAGTGGACTCGCTTTTTACCTATCTCGACTATTCAATTTGTCAGTAATGAACGATTTCATCATTCGTCCCATGTAGCCTTGTATGCATTTGGTCGTGTAATAAACAAAATTACCACAGCCTCCGAATCCGCCTGAGTGGACATTGGCTTCGACCTTGGCTACCCTATAAGGAACAAGTGCTGGAGTATCAGTTCCGTTTTCCTGTACTGGGTTGATATAGGCATTGTTTTACAGTTTGTCTCCGTTCTTTCAACTTCACCGCAACTGAGTTATGCAGTGGTTTCTCCGTTTAATAGCTTCTTCAGAGGTGACTTGGGTGGCGCAAATTAAACGCTCCAAGGTCCGCATATGTGACGTGGTCAGTCCATGCTGCAAGTGACCGAGGTCAGCCTTGCAATGAATCACTTTTTTGATTAAAGAAGTTGTGTTGTGTTGTTTTTTACGCACCCTCGCTAGGTTTAATGCTTTTACTGTCTTCAACAGCGGTGGGTCAGTACAGCTTGAATAAAATGCAGTCAAGTACCGTCAGATGGCAAGGTAGCGTGTTTATTTCTTAAGGGAATTATAATAAAACGTACGTTTCTTGCACGTTTTGATGCTGGAAAGTACGATGTCGCCCCGAAGCTTCGCATAAATGACACCTTTTGTTCCAGCAATGCGAAAATGATTTTTTAGGGGAAGGAGGTTGATTGCAAGATCAAATAAAGTTACCTGTAGTAAAACAAAAACGAGAATTCTGATTTGTATGTGCCTATTTTAATAACATCATCTGTGCAACAGATATTATAAACATGAGAATTACCCGTCATGATTTCGTGGAGGACAGCCTCAATTTTACCATAAGTCTCTGTCTAAGTTGAATCAAGGTAGGAGTGTGCGTTGAGTTTTTATTTAAAAGTAGATTTTTTAGGCAGTCATCTAATTAAAGTCAATGATTTTGCAGTCCCTTTTAAAGTCACATAATTTTCACTCTAGTGCATGCAGAAGCTGCTGCATCCACTCAAGGGTTATCGTTCCGGTGGAATTATCAACGACGTAACCGGAGTGTTGGGTAGTGCGCTCAAGGTGCTGGCTTGATAGTGGAATCTAGTGTATGGCACCAACTTATTTGCAAGAATCCCCCAGGCTACTTTTCTATCCAGACCTCAATGACTACTGGTGAATTAGTGAAATGAACCAAATTATTTGAATTTAGCTGATTATATATCACTAAAGCAAATGCAGATATTCTCAATATACTAAGATAAATTTCCACGACAATCTGTCGCTCAATGAAGTGGGGCTTTCTCTTGAATTAACCCTAACAAATGAATGAAATTACTGTAGGATGGGACAGATGTGAGATAGGTCTTTTTTCATTCATTTTCGGTGGGTCCTAAAACCGATGAAGCTGTTTAGTCTCAGTCTCCGATTGAGTGTAAGTCTTCACCTTTATTCCTTGTCAGTTGACTGGAGGCAATCGTGGTCTAGATCGCCCATGAGAGACATCCGCCAAGTCTGAAACGTCTAGACGATGAATTTCACCGTCAAACACTGTTCCATGCACTGCAACCGGTGCCTACCAACTTTATTAACAGTTTGGGCAGGCCAACAATGTGTGATATTTGGACATGCTACGTCGTTTTCAGCACAGTTCTCTCACTCCACTGACTCATTTCCGAAAGTGCGGCAACCAGTTCCCGAAATAAACAAGTCTGCTCTATTTCAACGTTTAATTGACATGGCAAGCTGTCTGGAGGGCAAAGGCACTTTCGGAGATAACACCACATTCCAGTAAGACAATACCTAACCAGTATTTGATGTTAATCATTACGCATTTTATAAAAGAACTAGCAAGTTTTCGTATCAGAAACAGCAGCAAATGTCGACAAATTTTGAAGAAACTACTCATGCTGCTATTTTTTGCCTCCTGTTATCTTAAAAGCAACGTATAAATCACCATTTAAATTATGCTTGTGTTTTTAATTAACCCATGAAGCCTTATCTATCCTCGTTCATCTGGAAGAAACGTACAGGGAGATCTGCAGACCACTCTGTATAGAAAGTCTCAAATTTATGTAGACATCTGGAATTGCTATTGAAAATTCCAATAATTTTCTGTTAAGAATGGTAATCTTAACTTTGTAGTCAATAGATGAGTCCTTCAACTTTGGCTCGCCCTTCATAGAATGGTATTTTAAATGCTTACACGACTACGGGGGTCCTCCCAATCTCTGCCAATTCAACTTTTGCTTTGGTGATCCAGGGAGCCCTTCACCATCACCTCTCCGAATATCAGAGAGAGCTGCTTAACAATCGTATGCTCTGCTGCGTTTCAGAACAAGTTCAGACGCTGCATCACCTTTTGCGAGGCGACTTAAAGAGGATAGCAGTCCCAATTGTAGCGACATAACAGCGATTCAAAGCGTCAAAGAAGGATGGAACCTTTTGGTAGCGGCTAAACTTGCCAGTTCTTACGAAGGGCTTTTAAAACGCCGTAAATGTTTAAACAATGGCCAGTAATTCAGCAAAACCGGGTGTGAATGAAGAGGCTTGATCCACAACTTGATTACTTACAATAACGATAATAAAAAAATTGAATGTCATCTTGTGAGATGTAATAGTACTTGTCTAAATCAGACTTTGCACTCTTGATTAGGGATACTAGACTTACATTTGATAAAAACTGTAGTTGCCCCTTTTTTTACGTGGCAAGTCATAATTTAAACTTGTATCTGAAGCAGTAGCAATACCACTTTCATTCAAACCGTGTTCAAGCGAAGCAAATGCTTCGTACTTGACGAGGCATTGTCCATGTAGCGCGTTGAGACTTCTCTGACCATGAAAGAGGACATAACAGAAGGGCTTGGGAGTTGCTGTCTGGATCGGATGCCAGGTCACCCGGTGAAGATACAATGGCGGAGCACCTCAGTGGCCCCATCACCAAGACCAAGAGTAAAAGCAAACAAAAAGTGCTACAATCTACTCATTTCCCGTTCCGGTGTTATTTTGTTGCTCGAATTTCATTATATAATGACATTAAACATGTCAAGTAACCAAGACTAAATTTGTTTGGAAAACTTCTGCAATATTCCCACTTCTACTCACAAACGGAAAGTGTAGATAGAGGATTCACCGAATAATTTAAAAGCAGAGTTCTTGAAAATAAAATCAACTTAGGATGGAGTAACAAATTTGAGCCTTTTGTAATGGTTATGGGAATGCGTGTTCCCTAAATGCAGAAACAATCTCCTCGACCATCAGTCACCCCCAAATGCCCCCACTTTTCTAGTTAGCCCATGACTCTTCAACGACAATTCCAGAATGATGGTAAGATTAATTACAAAATCAACTCAGAGTCCCTAAACTATGCAACAATTGAGAAATCAAATCATACAGGACACCTCCAACTCCTAAATAGATTTGTCCAGGAAAGGCCTTAGATGACTTAGTGAAACTTTCTCACAAGCCTCGGCAAGACCGATGGGCGGACGGTAGTATACCCACCTTAACGCCTCACCCCTAATGCCTGACCTCGTGGATCGACCAGTTTAAACCTCATGGACTATCATGTCTGCTTTATTGTTGTTAGGGCTACCAATAATAATTTCTACAACAACAGGGGCTCGCCGATGGTTGCCAATGCGGCCATTATGGTAGAATGACGACCACCCAAAATACGCCAGGCGTGTTGGCGACTTAATGAATATTATTCTACAGTATCAATACCAAATTCAAAACAAATTTTATCGTATTTCGCTTTGAAGTAAGGATGTTATTTTTATTCTGGTAATTTGGTACTTTTACTTCCCTGTTGTGGTAGGTTGAACAGCAAAACTTAAACATAAGCTGACGCGCCTTTAAAAAATTTTTTAAAAATGGGACCACATTACCACTTAAATCACCAAATTCAAGCTATTTGTAAGATTTTATGCATGTTTCAGGATCGTGGGGACACTACATGAGTGCAGCACCTCTCACTTTAAAGGAGTTAGGTTAAATAGGTTGATGACGACCTTAAGGGACTTACGAGAAACTTAGTCAAGCGCATTCCTAAGATTGGGGAAACGCATCACGAGGATAATAAACGTCGCAAAAGTTAACTAGTGTTGGGTGTTATCGATTAACTCGCGATACTTTTTGTCGCGGAAGTGCGTGCATGAACACGTAATGTATTGGAAATCAATGGTTGTTTGCTGTTTGCTGGAGCACTGTTAGCGTAACTCAGGTTAAGAGCATAATCTCCTAGGTGAGAATCTCAATTTTCGATTTGGTAGAGCTGTGTGATGGCAAATACATCAACATGAAATATCGCCTATCTGACAGTTTGACAAAATACAAATGAAATTATAGGTGACATAAATTAAAATTAGTTAGTGGTGGATGATTTGGATTTGGCCTATTTTAACTCGGCAAATTTGGTTAAAATGGTCCACTTCATTCAGGAAATTCGTGGTTCTTAGGAAAAATACATTTTGTAGAAAAGGAGGACTTTGATGAAGCATAGGGAGGGCCTTGAGGCATTTCATCACAGAGTGCTACGTAAACTCACTTTTGTTAAGCAAAATTACTATTTGAGTGACAGTTAAAACGGTACGGTGATGAGCCTTTCACCCACCTGAAGGGAGATTGACAAACTGCATGGTAAAGTCAAGCAATTAAAGTTGGCTTTGCAGAGAAGTGGGGAAAGAGTTTTCAAAATCTACACACTTCTGTTAAATTCCTTGTTCGTACAGTCGCATTAATTTTAAGACTTCTATCATCTTGAATAAATGGGAAAAGAAAACGAATCAATAGGAAAAAATAAGACTTTATTTTATAGTCTACACGACCGTTTAAACTAGTATAAGGTAATTAAGTAATTTTCTATATTTTTCATGACGGTATTTAGTGGTCTGCAATCTTCGCCTTATAATCCCCTATTCGTTGAAATGGTCATCGTTTCAAGCTGCATTCTCATTTATTCTAAACCAATCCTTTCTCAATGAGACAGAAGCTAGCAACTTTCACTTTCATCAAAAGTCCCTTCTCTGGCATGGGATCCGACAAGTCTTCTCCATCTTCGCGTCTTTTTCTCAGTTTTATCCCTATGCAATTTTCTCATGCAAAAAAAAGACAATGATAATGTTGAGAAGTAAAATTAGTGGAATATGCAGACCGTGAGGATGAGGCAAAACACTCTCTCCTTACATCCAACCCAAGTAAAGGCACGTTTTGCCGAATGAGGTACGAGGGCTTGGAAGACTACAAGTGGGCCTCCTTCTTCCGCAAAGAACCTTTCTTGGCCATCTTCGAGCCCTTCTGAGCTCAATCAGGCAGACAGATATCAGTCACAATTAAGTGGCCTTCAGCAGGTGAGCAGTTCATAGTAAACAAATCCGTCTGTGATCTGGATCTTAGTCTTTCTTAGAAGTGCTTTGCGGATAGTTAGTGAAATGTGTGAGAACAACCAACAATACGTTAGTATGCTTAACATCTGTCGTAATGTAAAAGCACAAAATCGACTTTTAATTACAAACCAGTCAGGAGACTATCTTCAAGAAGTCAGTTTTTTAATAATGTGAAGTGAGGAACAAATTGGTAATCCTAGGACCCTATTAACACCTCTTAATTCATGACAAGTGGACTGGGCCCATTTTCTTAGCGTCCTTCGTGACTTTTCCTTTATAATTGATGTGAGGGTAAACAAACTGAAATATCATCATTCAAGTTGAACACCTGCAACTCGAACTGCCTTGTTAATACTATCAACCTTAAACTGGTATGTCTCCAGAGGTAAATTTGATACCACATACCACATCTCCAAATCCCACAAAGGAAGATGGATAAGAAGTTTCTGCAGCCATAACTTTTGATCCAATATTTTATGGAACAAAGGTGGGACTTAAGAGTAAAAAAGTAGAACATACAGTGTGGAGCGGTGGCAGACTGACACATACATATATGAGCTTTATGCAGCATGTTGACAATCAGATGTATTTTAAAGTTCCTATAAATTACAAACCATGGCACCAAGCAATACTATAAGCCTTATTACCACTTTGGTCACGTAATAAACTAGTTGAAAATACATCAAAATGAATGATGCTAAAATGCCGAATTCTAATCGAGGAGATACTAATAATCAACGATTAATCAAGGACAGTTTTTTTCAAAGCTAATTTTACTTCAAAGTTTAATTCTGAGAGGAAAGGCAATGCATTCTTTTCATCTCTATATGCTCTAAAAAGCGATTTTAAAAAAGCTTCTTTCGGTAAGACTTTGAAGGTATCCGGTGGCGAGGTTTCAGAGCAGAAACATCAAACGCATGGAGACATCACATCGGGCACACCACAAACACTCCGGCACGCACACGCCCGTCTCAGCTGCTGTAAACACACGCACGCACCACCTCACTTCAGCCGTCTCTTTGATTGGCTGCGGGGGGAGTGCACACACATGCACGTCTGCATGCATGAACGCATTCATGCGTGTGCACTGCCGATACCTCGTGTCTGCTCTGCCTCCCATGCACACACGCGCACGCACACACACAGTTGTCATTATCACACGCGCATGGATTTCTCCGCCAACGCTGGTGGAACCGGCGTTTTCACCAACTCTCCTGGCCATGAACAGTTCCAGGCCAAGATGTTCAGCTCCATGGACTACTCCCCGGCCACTGCTGCTGTCACAACTGCCGCCACCATCTCCATGGGGCAACATCGATGTTTCGTGGAGGAGATGTGCTATTCCACCGAGAACGGTGACGGTAGTAGCAGTGGTAGTAATGGTGGTGAGCCAAAACGCCTCAGCTACCAACCCAATGGGGGTTCGATCAAGACTGCATCAGGCGACCTAATGACGACACCGATGCCCTCTGTTGGCAGGGGCTATGGGGAAATGATGGCTGGTCAGGAAGGATTTCTTTCAACTCGTGGTGGCGGCGGGAGCGAAAGAAGAGGCGAAGATGGCACTGATGGTGGTTTACCTCGTACGCCGGAGAGGGAGAAGTGTCCCAAAGGCACACCGGAAGACTCCTCCATCCGGTCATCTTCCATGGTTAGAGGTCAGATGACCTTCCAGGAGTTGACTACTATGCATGCAGAACCCATGGACTTTGCTGTAAGAGTTCAGACTTCTCAGGTGAGTTTCACCTTTTTTTCAGGCCTTGGTAAATAGTCTGCTGACTAGGGTCCACTAATTAGCATTTTGGCAACCTAATTAAACCTTTTTTCGTAATTACTCTAAAAAACTGAACCACTTTGCCAGTGGTTGGATTCGATTCCTCAGTGAATTAATGCGGAATAGTTCGGCTACTTGACTTGTAATGTGTAAAAGAGAGATGTTGAAGGGTTCCATTTTGTAGGAACTTTCAACACTTCGTGGCTGCTGATTAACCTGGTTAGTCACCGATCTGTTAAGCTTTCTTGGCACATAGAATTTGAGGTTTAAATCCTTGAGAAGCATGGTTAGTGTCAATTCATTTCAGAAGGTAAATATGCTTCCGTTTTTTTTTTTGATTTTGACTTCTTGCTTGCAATGTCATTACGAAGTAAGTTTAGCATCTAGAACCCTCAATTTAAAGCCCTTTTGCTTCAAACTGTCATAACTCAAAGTGAATACGAGTAGTCAATAGTTTTGCTCAAAAACGCGAAAACAGCTTTAAAATGACTTCTCAACTTTGATTAGTGGGCCTTTACTTAGGCCAAGGAGGCTTGTTGTGCTCTCGGAAGTGTAATAGCGGGTCTGACTAGTCGACCACACCGCATCCATCGCACTTCAATGCGCTAGGGACTAAAATCTCAGAAACTTCTAGGTCTTTAAAAATAAAATCCAGTTTAAATTAATTAATAAGAGTGTACCTTACCTAAGTAAAGTAATTTCATCATTCGCATACGTTGAATGATTTCCAGGCTCTATAACTAATAGTGGACAAAACCTAAACCCCATTCTATGACGTTGAAAGTACAGTTAAAATTTAAACTTTATTTTCATTTGTCCACTCTTTTTGACCCAAAAGGCTCATATTTTCAACTCCCTGTTTGGCATTTTTTCGCCAACGAATTCCAGTAACCATTATTTTTCCACCCGAAAAAGGAGAAAGCGAATAAACTTTTGAAAAGTTTTACATGTTTATCCCCAAAATTTAATTAATAACTGGTAAACCATCATTATGGTATGTCTTTTTGTAAAAATACCGCATGATGTTGATTATTTAAAGTAGGCTGTAATCACCAAATTATTTCTGCTTGAGAAGTCACCTCCCTCCCTGGAGTCATTTCAGTTCCCTCTTGATTACTGATTCAAATCCGCAGTGCATCAGGTAGTTTGTTGAGCGTGAATACACTGATGCACTTATCTGGGAGGAACGTCACCGCGATGCCGTCGAGCACCTGCTTCTTTTTCATCACCACCACACTCAACGAAATTGCCTCGAAATAGTAATCGACACTTGCTTCCTGTGATTGATTGTTAAAAGCAATGAGGGCTTGCTGGTGCGACACCAAAAATTGCATTCTGATTTTCACCACACCCATTGAGCTACAAAACAAAGCGTAAATCGGTCTAAACGGGAAATAAAAATCCTAATCCTGGATCCAAGTTTGGATCGATGTCTATTAAGGGGGCGGCTTATGGCTTCTGATGTATGCTCCATGCGGAAAAGAGGGTTTCGGGAATCCCCGCGATTCGTTCTGGTGGCCTGTATGCACTCATGGAGGCGCTAATTTGAGTTGACCTTGCGTGTAAGGCACACACGCACACGCGCACATCAAGTCTGCTGTCAGAGAGGTGAAAGTGTACACGCGCGTATGAACAGTGCCGCTGCCACCACCAATCCTGCCACCCACGCAGACAGCACACAGGCACGTAACTACACGTAGCATGGCATGACGCGCCTACGCTATCAGCAGTAGTGTAGGGGAGGCATAGGTCGACTGGAGCTGTAGTAGCACTCATGAGGGGATAATTTTTGAAGAGCATCTAAGCTTAGCGACCAGCGACGCAGTCATGCAAGCCACTCTCTTGATGCACTTTCTACATAATTGACATTGTCACGTGTAAACACTTCACTACCATTCACTTCGTTCCACTTTTTATTCCCTTTCACCTTGTGTAACGAGAAATATAATTTTGAGATGGCGAACATAAACGTTTGCATGCATCCATGCAGGTATTCGTGCAAGGCAATGCTTTCCGATACTGAATTATAGTGCGAATTTTGTCTTTATCATATCTGCTTGACTTTTGTAAGTCTACGATTTGAAATCCTCTTCACGTGTCAATCCGTTTTTGTATTGCTCGAACCGTTCATGAAGACTCCGCATGACATACAAGTCCAGAAACGGCCTTATCCAAAAGTTCAGATTGAGGAACTAACAATGTAGGAGACATTATCAAGGCTTTAATCCACGGCCATGGCGACCGAATTGCACAGAACTGCAGATACCAGTGTATTCACACATCCAGCCGAAACAAATGTTAGCTCTGCTGTACATCAGGATTTGTCACGACCTCTGTTAAAGTGCATTCTGCGAAGGAAAGGCAACTGGTGTAAGCAGACCAGACAGATTAGAACGTCATAATTGATGTGTCTGGTTAGCAGAGGTACGCCTATTGTAGTCTCGAAAACCAACTGAGCCTGATTTAAGCAAGGCAGAACTGAAATAAGCTCCCTAAAACACTTGTGATGTTGCAGTTGGGACAGGAGTTTGAGTAGCTCCTGAAACTCCATACGATTTTGTCAGTGGAGTAGAATCAGGAGTGGGTAACCGTTTCAAGCATTAGGTGGTAATGGAGATAGGGTAAGTGGTGGTTGTTTCGTCACGCGTTACATGGTTGCCCCCTAACACGCGCAACTAGTCGGCATTTTACTGATGTCTGGAAGGCTTTGGCATAAGTTGAATTGCCCTAGGACGGCCTGCTTCACTTCCTCATTGACATGTACATCCGCATGCTCGTTTTGATTCTGGAGTAAAATTGTGTCTGCAGATTGCTTCACATGTAGTGATGCGATTTAGAACCTCTTGCCTCACCATGCTGCGCTTAGTCTCCCGTAGATACCGATGGATTCGGAGTCTACATCTTCGTTTATAAGAAACTTCATCATGCATTGTTCCATGCACTACCATTGTTGCTTGAAACTTAGAATATCAGTGTTTAAACTGCCCTATTGCTGATACCTGCATGTGAAAACACTTGTCCCTGACTTTCGGGTGTTACCTAGTTGATGTATCTTCTCTTACCAACCTGACATTAAACGTTCTGCTTTGACTTAGACAACCTGTACATTAATCAAGTAAACCCCGATGCCGTAAAATTGGACATTCTATATTTTGCAGTTAAAGACCGTCAATTTTCACTGAATTAGCCGAGAGAACAAGTAGTTTCTGTTTACATGGTTAGCTTCACCCTACGTTATCTTCAAAGTTTTGCTAGTCTAGTGTGGCATGCTGGGACCACAGGACATGAAGGCGCTTCTCTGTTTTTTTAGGATTTAATTCACAAGGCTGCACACACGCATACGCAGGTAGGATTCTAAGGCCGCACCGCCCATTGCAGGGGTTAGGTGTGTGTATGTGTTGCTCTAAAACCGTCATCAATCACACTGGTTATCAACACGCGATGCCTTTCAATGGTGTGTAGTCGCCTGAGAGCGCATGCAACAAGGCACAGAAACAGCGTTGGCAGTGGGGGCAACAACCGCGCGACCTGACAGTTTGCCCTGAGCGGATCAGTGAACTATGAGGCTGTGAGGCGTCGAGATAACGAGTCCTGATACCAGGTCATACGACAAGCATCGATGTTTGAGATCGATAACCTGACTTAGTGTGCACACACACAGCAGCACCTGTGCAGCCAAGCCTAGAGTCACTCCTCAAAGCTCTTTTCTACTCAGCCCTTCCATGCATGCCAGGATTTTATCCTGAGGCTCCAAACAGGCGTAATTTTGCCCAATCATGCTTGCATAGCGCCACGCATAGGTTCGTGTTTCTCGGCCAATTTCAACTGATCCAATTGTCGCCCAAGTCTTGGTGGGAAAGTGATCAAAGCAGATTAGATCTTCTATTATTCTTGTGTGGCATCAAATCCCATTGCTTTTTTGGCTCATTCAACAGGCGTTCAAAAGCTGGTGGTGTGATTAGTATTAGGAACAGCATATGTATACACTGCGTTATAACTCAACTTGTCTGCTTGTGAAACACGATTTGTTGTGACAGGTTGGCGTAAGCGGATAAACGGAATTTCATCTATGTAATGTTGGTGACAAATATACTAATGACGAAAGAAGTATTTCGTTGAGTATAACGAAGCATGAGGCTTCACTATCTCAAAATATAGTAGTCATCTTTATGTAGAAATTTAACATGAACATTCAAATTTGTTAGTAAATCAGCAAAAAAATATTTGATTAGTTGATGAGGTCAATTCATTTGAATTAGGTAGAAGTGGTCATCAGAGTATGTAAAATAATCGAAATGGCGCTAACTTCCTTGATGTTGGAAATGGGAGAGGACTGGTTAATTTAATCGCCTTTCGCTAGAATGCACCAGCCGTCTACCCCTATTTTTTCCTCCTTTTAAATACTTATTGTAGAACAAAATTTTGTACAAATTGAAAATTTTTATGTTTAAGGTTGTGCTGGTCGGTTTGTGACAATTTGTTTCCAATTGTAAACAGTTCATCTACCAATAGCTTGAATGGCCTTGAGCAAGAGGGCTCGCGTGTGTGCTAGCCTATGCTTTGTAAAAGGTCCTTTGGATGAAAAATTTGCAATTATTTCTCCTTTAATTTACCCTAAAAATAATTACCTAACAATTCTCCTTACAATTTTTCCCGGAAAGCTAACGTTTGATAGCACAAATGGTCTTGGAATTGATGATGCCGTTTTAATTGGCTGTAGGTATCACTGACAATTGACTAGGCGCGAATCGGTTTTCAAACGCTTACCCTCATATGACCATAGCCTGGCAACTACTAAAATCTCAGACCCGTGACCCCTCATTTTCAAACTGAGCCAAGCGTTACAAATAATACAACTGTGGTTGCAAATAGATTGATTAAGTTTGAGGCAGATTAGATGTAAGGTTTTTTATTTTGAATTAGTTTGTTCATTTGAGAATCCAATAGTAAATGTGCTAAATATTATTTGCGACATTCCAATATGTTAGTAGGTATTCACTTTTGCTAGATTCAAAAAGTTGATGTTGTCGCTTTTATTGCCTGACACATCATAAAGAATTGCAATTTTTAGAACCCTTCCCCCTTCTGGGTACTTGCAATGCGCTACCAAAGGTCCTTCGAGTGTTGACTGCGCAATAAATAACCTGAAGCTATATGGAATTAAAGTTGTGTCATCTACATTTGGTAGCTGTAGCCACACAAATAAATCAACACGCTTTGTTGGTGTCCCAATGTCTTTGCGGAAACCACAATGATCGAGTAATAGTTAAAATGCAATTTGTCGCACTGAATCGTTTCAGAGCTAAATTGCATGATCAAAAAAGCATTTGTGGCTTCGATTCCTTACTTTATTTAGGGCTATCTGTTGATTTACCATTTAGGCTATGGTGTTGTCGATAGTCAATTTAAGTTCCTTAACAGTATATAGGTGAGTGATTTGTTGATTCACTCCTCCTCCTTTAACCCATTTCAAAATCCCACCCATTCAAACACAATAGTCGCGTTTAGTTGGGGCACGAAAAATGATTGCCTCCAGTCTGGCTGCTTAAAAGATTTGAATATTTACCAAATATGGTAGAAGTGTATTGTAACCACAAGAGAAAAAAAGGTCGAATAATACAGCACTGAGCCCTCCCTTGAGATGTATGAGTCTTGACAGAGCTGTGCAAAAGAGCCGAAGGACTATTAGCCACCGAGACAGTGACTTAAAGGGCCGTGTAGTTAAACCGACAACTAATATTGTTGTATGCATTGGCTCTGATGACTTACAAAAAGAAATTCCTAAAAATGGATAAGGGCGTTATTTATCTCTGAAAAATTAGCGCAATGTAAATCGGGAGGAGTTAGCAACTGAGATTGTACACAACACCATCAAATGAGAGTTAGTGGCAGCAGTATTGCGACAAATTTTCTATCAAGGGACCAGAGACAGCCATTAATAAAGAAGTAAATTCCATCCTCTTTTCCTTGTTACCATCCAGGAGACACCTTCGAGTTGTCGTAAGCGTCGAAGCCAAACTCAGAACCCCTATTCCACGGAGTACTTTACTAACGAAACAGACCCGACAACAGGGGGACAGTTGTTGGATAGGAGACAACCACCACCACCCCCACCAGAATACTGCTACACCCCTGGGGATCCCTCTTCAGAAGGCTCGAGTTCCTCCTCTCATATTATAAGTCAACTTACTCGGGGATCTTCACCACCGCCACCACCAGCTTCCACGAAACAGGAGTCGAGTCCCGATAAACGTTACCACCTTGACCCATCCATGATGCGACGGAGTAGTAGACTGACGCAGGCGCAGATGCACCAACAACAGCAGCAGTATCTAAACTCCCAAAAGGTAGGCTAATTTCAATAGCCTGCAATGAACTTCATGGATCTGACCAGATGATACGCCACTTTTCTGTGGTGGTTAGAGTTGATCCTTCGTATGAGGGCATTTACATGTGAGAAGGAAGTTAGTTCTTGTGTTGTAAGAAAATTGATGGGATGTGGCTCATTTCCTCAGTCGGTGTGTTAAGTGGTTTCCATGATCCTGATGAAATGTAAAATAAGTGGAATAGCAAGCCAGCCTGTTTTCTCCATGAATTTTAGTTGTATTTATTGAGGTACCGTAGCATCGTATATCTCAGTTCCCTTTGACTAATCGCACTGGCATTAAGAAATGCTGTTTCATACTTTTTTTGGAAAAAAGTCAATACACCATAAGCTCACACACCTAAAGTTTGCATAAAAAAATGCCCAAATCCTCTTGATTTGAATAATCAACAAAGATTAGTGACTTTGAGAACAACGAAGAAACATTGTGTCCTAAACCTAGCAAAATAAAAAGGATAGATTCAATTAGGATAAGATGAAACACAAAGTACTTTAGCCATTAGGAAGTGCTATTTTAGTTCAAAGGCAAAAAAGCTTATTATGGCATTTGATAATAAAATGTGAATTTGAGTTAGTAAATACAAAATTCGTATTGCTCTCAAAAATTCAACACCTGTTTAATAAGCAGTCTTTCTCCGTGAAGTGAATATATACGGTGACTTTATTGGGGCTTAAAATGTCAGAGCCGAGTTGTACAGATAGTCGAATTATTTACACAGAAGGTAGTTTAGACAGCTGGCTCTTACTCAGTGTCGGTTAGTCATTGACATTGACCGTCAGCTCTGTTTGAATTCGACCGCGTGCGTATGTGAAAAGAATACACGCAGTCGTACCGGAAATGCCAACACAGTTAACCTCTCATTCCCGAGATTCTACGGCGGGAAGACAGCCTTGACAAACGCAACGACAATAAAAGGAGAATTTGGACCGAAATCGAAGAGGTGTAGTATGCCGACCCTCTAGAGTATAAAAGCCTCCCAACAGCTTTTGCTCTGCTTATGTGCTTTCGCTTTGCTTCTCAATAATCATCTCACCCCCTACCTTGCCTCCAAAACCAATTGCGCCCACAGCGTCGATCCATGCTTCGCGCTGAGATGCTGACACCTGACATGATGGTGAACAACGGTCGAAACGCTGCATCACTTCCCGCTAGACCTCGGCGCCTAGGTGCTTCCATGTACATCTCAAACCAGCAACAACAGCTTCAGCCTGTTCGGAGGAGTCAGTTCGTACAACGCCAGTATGCACTGCGCAGTTACACCAATGGTCAGAGTTTCACCAACCTGAGAACACAGCCGTGGAAGTCACCCAGAGTCGCTGCCGCTGCTGCCTCTGCTTCCGTTGCTTCATCTGCTTGTGGTGCTTCAGAGCAGATATTGAGGCAACAGGAAGTAAGTACTCATCTCCCATTCTCCTCCGCCCACTGCATTATGCTTCTTCTTGGTTGCTACACTCATAGGCGGGAAAAAAAAGGAGGGGCACGATGACAAAGTACAGGCCGAAGGTGACCTATTGTGCTTTGTCTTTTAGTACTTCTATGAGGCTGCCGCATCTCGGGGCCACTTAAGTCCTACTCCGGCTCCGGAGGTCTCAGACAGAACTCCCAATGCTGCCTGGGGTCACATGACGCGTCAGCAACAGCTTGCTATCGTGAACACTCCGCGCTGGCGTCTACAGCAGACCATTCCACCTCCCCCACCATCTGTGACTGAAGAACAACAGCAACAGCAGCAGCCACCACCAATTCGCAAGACATCGTTGTGCACTGGTCGACAGTCCATGATGAGACGGGTGGAAATGGCCTCTGAGCAGAGCGTTGAGAACGCCAAGTAAGTCTCACCTTGTTGCTCCACCTAAAGGAGGCGTAGTCATGAAGAAATGTTCAATAGTAAGCATTGCATGATACCTTTGCTATAATTACCTTGCTGGGGTGTTTGAGTTTCAGACGAGACATCAGATGGCGGTTTACATAGCTCCCACCCCAAAAAGCTCGCTACAGGGGTCTCAATGGATTACCGCTACTTTTTCTTGTGTGTAATTTGAGAAAGAGAAATGGATGTTTGGCTGTGTTTTGAATGAATTAAAGCGGAATGTGAAGGTGCAGTGAGTAGACCGTCATTTGACCTCTGGTTGGGTGGAGTGATTACGCGTCTTCCTCTGCCATCTAACACTCTTCCAACTGCTAGGCGAGCACACGGCAATTGCTCCCTCCGCCTAACTAATGTTTACTGAGAATTTTAACAATTTTCTCGTCATTTTATATAATTATTTCGATAACTTACTGATCATTTGCTAATTTGCTTTTTTACATCGCGCACGCATGGTGCGTTTTGTTTGAAATATCGCCTCATTTCTCAACATCTCCACAAATAGCCATGTAAACAACTTGCATTGTTCAAAAGAAGCAGCTAGTACCAAGGCTTCCACTTTAGTCCAATTATAAATCCATGGAATGTATATCAATAGTGTGACGACTTTGAATAGCATTTAGGATATCGTCCTCGGTACTCCCACTTACACCTCAATAATTACTGTTAAATGCTTAAAAGTTTGTATTGCGAACGAAGGCGAGACAGTCACAAGAAGAATATGGTAAATTTTATAATAATGAGAAATTTCCATGTTCTCATTCTTGCGAAATCCGATGGGACTCCTATATTAAGCTCCGCTTCAAGGGCATTGCTGACAGCTGGACGATGTTCTACAGCGCATCCATTCCGTGTATCAATAACTCATTTATTTAAGGTGGCAGCTTCACCAGAGACCATAGGTGATTAGAGCTGTGGGTTCAAACCGCATCCACGTGATGGTCCCTTCAAATCATGTATTTCATTTTTGAACTCTACCTCAACCAGATCTGTAAATTGCATCACCATTTCATAATAATGTTTTCATCATTCAAAGTAAAGGTGATTGCAATACATCTCAAGGAATACAAGTATTGCTTTAAGTCACTTCACCGCTGTCAATCAAACTCGTCATGTTGTATTTTTTTCAGACAAAAGTATCAGCGTCGATTTCAACGTGTCCCCGCACTTAAATGACGCTTTTTTGACGAAACCTCTCATGAGGGTCATTTTACTGCATCCCTTACACATCCGGAGCTTAAATAATCCGTTTATTTGAAAAAGAAACGATAAGTAAATTTGCCTGTGAGGTCTTAAGAAGAATTTGCTAAATTGGATATTGTTTACTCACGAAGCACGTTTTTTGCGAATGACAATGAGGGATTCCGCCTTGTACCTCGTCTTCCAGCAAAAGTAATCATCTTGGTTTGCTTCAGTAAAAAAATCAATAATAGTGGGGAAATTTCTCTTTGAGTTGACCAAGTGAGATGAGTAATTTGGGGGACCTGGGTTGTGAACTTGGGTTAAGAAACATGTAATGTGTAGTCTTAGACTAAATAAAGGCGAGGTACTGGTGTAATTAGTTAAGAAATGCACGCGTTTAAGGTGTTATCGAAGGCACAAATTTATTACCAGCGTTACTGCTTTCAACACTTCAATCACTTTGGTATCGCCTTAGGCCTTATACAAAAAAGTGGGACGGAATCCCCTCAACCACTTTATCATCATGTTACTTATATGTTAGCCGTTGGTTGGTTGTTTGTGTGTTGATATTTTGAGTTGTCTGTGAAGGTTATTGCATTTTTAAGAACTGCTTTTAAGATATCCTATGGCTGAATCTAGTCAGGAATCAAAATGGGTATTTGCGGCAGATTTACGATCCTAAGAGAACCCAAACCCCAATAGTGATTTTAAAACCCTTGTGATAGGAAAAAGGGAAACATCGGACCGCACAGCTCATTAATGCACTGCTTATTCCATTTTTCTACCGAATTTTTCTACCTATAGGATACTACAGAAACCTAGTCCAAGCACATCCAACTTCGACCCGATGCTGGCAACAACAGGGAGATCAAAAACTTTCAGTTTTCCCTCATCCAGGCAATTTTCAGACAACTCTTGCACCAGACTTCGACCACGTAAAACCACTCCTCGACCCAGTAAGTTAAAATTTACCAACCTCTCTTCCCTCTCCTCCCCTCTTATTTACTTGTTTGTTGAAAAAATGGTGGTGGTTACGCATTTTGGTAAAAAAGAGATAAGACTGACGTCGCTTGGGCTGCCTGTGAAAATGTGATTAAGCACGCTATCATGGTTAGTGGGAGCATGGTCCATGGTACTGATGTGATTTTCAAAACACAGGAGAGCGCCGAGGCCTATATAGTCAACTCCACTGCCATTACCATGCCACATAGCTCGCGTGCTTTGAACACTTCTTCGGGGTCTCCTTGTGACTACTGTTCTACTTCGAGCATCCAAAGTCTTCCTGTACATTCGAACCAAACGCGAGACATAAACGAATAGTATATAGTAAATACATCTTCCATAGCGGTGGTGAATGTCATGGATCTATATCCGATGGGGAATGGATTTCTTTGAGATGTGCTGATAGAGGCTGGACTACATTCTACTCTCAGTCAAGTCAGCGCCGAAAATCGTTCTCCTCAACGGCAATTCTGTACGCAGTTCTTTAGTGATTTTGCTATTTTAAAGCAGTGTTTAGTCTGTTCTCCATATGTTATGGATCATTGTAGATTCCTAGTAAACGCCTTCAATTTACCGCTTTTTGGTGCAGTATCAATCAGTAAAATGCGAGATTAACGCTCTTTAGAATTGATTAACCATAACAACTAACCTACACCTTAAGATTATTTATAATATACAAGCCTGGGGGTAACTCTTTTGTAGACTTGCAGAGGTTGGAAAATTATTGGCAGAGCCTAATGCAACAAGCGTGATAGCTGAAATTGTGCTAGGACGAAAAGATCGGCACAGTCAAAGCTGAATTGCAGCAAACACAGCTGTTCAACTATATCGCCTTGATCAATCTGACAGGTGTGATTTAAGGTAGAACACACGCGAGAACATTTCACACTTCGTTAAAAGCTGCTTGAATCTGATCTGCTGGTTACGTTTCAATGTCTTCTGCTTGATTATCTGATTAGAGGAAGGTCCACGGTAGTTAGTAGAATTTCCGAGCAATGTTGAAAGATCCTATGCGAGTTGAGGCAGTGTTTGCGAGAGCCTTGTCCGAGCTCAACTGGAAATGATCACGCGGCTCCAACACCAGCGGTGGCGGTCACATGCAATGCGTGTCGGTTGTGATGACTGCATACAGGCGCATGCACACAACAGAGGTGTGCTTGTCTCCGCTGTGACTGCCGTCATCAATACCATTGCTGTCAGCGTGCTGCCTACCAAGGCAGAGGGGGGGAGTCACGAGTCAGGGTGTAACGGTGTCACTTTTGGATTTACTTTCGTGTACACACATACACAAGCACGCTAGCTACTCAGCTGACTGTGTTTCGTAAGTGTTAATGTAAAGTTTTAGATGGGTGCTTTCACATTTGTCTACCTTGTTTGCACGCTATTGTGACGTCAATTTGCAGCCCCAATTTCAGTTGTTAAGCCTCAACAAATGGGGGAGGAGTGGATTGAATTAATGATTACAACTGTTTTTGCAATCGAGGTTCTATGAATATAGTGTGCCTCATTAATTACTAGATACTCAAAGCCGTGACTGAGACTGACTTCTAATCGTGGTGTCAATTGAAATTATCATTAGGCTTCCAAAACGGACTAAACTTGGCTGCTGAATTCAATCCAAACTATTACACGACTGATGTTGAGCTTCACTGATAAGTAAATTAGAATCACATTTAACATTAAGGTGCGAGTAAGAGCGTGATAAGGAAGTCCAGAGCCCTGGCTGTGGAACATCCAATTAGTTTTGGACATATGAAGAGGTTATGATTTTACTTGAATGAGTGTTGGTTATTTGAATGCAAAAAATCACTCTACTTCCCAATTTTCTTCCTCTGATTTGCAATTATGAGTTTGTAGTTAGCATTTTAAGGACTTCGATGTAGAAATAGCGATGAGACGGAAGGTTTTGTTACCTTTGTTGAACCAGCTTTGATTTCGACGACGCAGTAGAGATGGCTAGTTATAATACTTTATTTGAATCTTAAAATTGAGTCACATTGGAGGCAGACACATCCATCCGTTATGATGCCACCTTGAAGTTTCAGTGATCATGAACCAATCAGCATTCTGATTTTAGCTGAAAATGAAGTAGACTTAGACGATAAGTACGTGTTCTGCCTCTTGTGATTCAACATTGCAGTCTCGGGCTATGTTTGACGGTGAGAATAAGCTGATTACTGTGTCGATTCCACCTGAAATCATCATCGGGCTTCGAAGACCGGAACGGGATTTACTACTGTTTGTGGTGAGATGACTTTGTAGCTTCACTTGACAGTTTCATGGTATGAAGGAGTAAACAAAAATTGATAGTTTCATCTCAAAGATGATCAAACGAAATCTATCCATAAGATTGCTTTGAAGTTAAGAATGTGGTTTTGGAACCGTAAACTTAGGGTATGTAACCTCTGATTTCACCAATCGCTAGAATTGGGAGTCGCTCTCAGACAATTTACTGAACCACGTTTTCTTGACTTTAATTTGGGGAAGCATGTCATTCTTTCAATCGCCTATTCTGATTTAAAATAATCTTTTTTCGTATAATTCTTGCTTAAACTATAAATTAGTTGGAAGTTTAGACTACTTTTTAAGATAGGTCCCGCCTAGAAATCAGTAACTTGTACATCCGCCGATGCGATCATCTTCAGCGGTTTCATCTTAACGTGTTACAAAACATTTATTGCAGTTTATTCCACTTGCAGGAAAAAAAACAACAAAAAAGGCAAACTTTACCATTAATATACAGAAGCGATCATGAAAAACGCCTGAAATGCTTGTTTTTTGGTAGAATCTTAACGGTGACTGTATGGTAGTGGGCAATATTCGTCATCTTGATCAACCAGTCAGCCAATCAACCAAATAGCATTTCTTCAAGTTTTCGCAGGACACATTTTTCTGTTTGCAACTTAGAAATGCTAGAAATGATTCGTTTCATCTAACGGCACAACTTTTTTACTGCCTCATGAGTTTTCTCAAATTAATGAAACACTCATTTTGGTTACAAGGGAGTGAGAATTTTCTAGAAAGTTGCCTTACCAAAGTTGCCAACCGGAATAATACATTCTCCACTATCTCCCCTCTCGCATTTTGGACTCTCTCAGAATGCCAAACTTCTCACATTAACTGATTGAACAGTGCTGAACTACTTCCTGTCATATGCCGCCAATATTGCGTACTGACATCTCCCCGAGTGAATGCATCAATTGGGGACGTGTTAGTAATAGCAACATTTGTAACTCTGAAATCGTCAAAATTTTTTTGTTAGCGCAGTCATTCACGACCCCTTTCAGCCGCCTATGAAGTGGAGAGCAAGGAGAATGACGTTGAAGACGGTAGTGATAGCAATGGTGGTGGTAGTGGTGATGCTGCCAGTGGCGGTGGTGGTAGTGGTGGCATGATCTCGTCAGCTCTCTCCGGCGGATACCTCACCTCGGAGGAGTTCAACTACTTCAACAAACCTTTTGAGAGCACCTGGAAGGACGTGAAACTGACGCTGTTGCAGCAACCCGAATTGCAACACCGAGCTCGATATCTCACTGAGGGCAGTCGAGGACCCATTAAAAATCGCACCTTTGACGGCTATCCTACCATCCAGGTATGTACAGAGTCGAAGTTTTGGCTAGGATTGGAAGGCTAGACGTGTTTACACATACCTGTGGAGGAAGGAGAGGGGCCAAAGTCCGTCCTGATGCTGGGCTGGCATCGAAACTAGGCCAGACGCGAAACTGCCATCGATTTTTAATTACGTCAGTGTAAACTAATTATAGGCCCCCCCATTACGGCCGAATTAGACAACCCAGAAGGTAAACAGTGTCTCCGTCTTAAGACGAATAAACAGGCTTTACTTTCATCGCATTAAAATTTTTGAATAGGTCCTTTCTACCCATCTCAGCTTATTTCTGCTAATGTCAGCCAAGTTTTACAAGTAAAACTGCAGTGATTTTAATCTGTTTATAAATGAAAGCTCTCCAGAGGTCGAATTTACCAGTTCCAAATTTGCAATATTGTGGTGTTTTCTTTTTAAGCTTGATTTGCAATAATGTTATTGATATTATATGCAATATATGTTACCGTGACGTTATGCTTTGGTGAAAACGCACTGTGCAAGAGCGCACGATTCGAAGAAGTCCTCGGATGTAAAGCAAAGACGAAATGTAATGCTAAGAACAGGGTTGGCTATTGGGAATTTGTACCGATCTGGGTAAACTATTTCGATAAATGTTGAGCACTGCAGTGAAACCTCTTACGACAGGAGAGATTTCCATTCTAAAACGACGAATTTATTTTAAATGAAGATAATGAACCCCTTAAATTGCTATCAGAAGCTCATGTTGACCCTATTGAATCTTTCCTGAAGAATAGGGCCCTTAAACATAAGTATCGCCCAGACTTGCCTCTAGCATCCGCAGTAAATGCCGACCATAGAGGAAAAATTCCTTTGAATCGGTCAAAATATTTTCAAATGCTGTGAATTATATAAATAATTGCTAAATTAATTTAGATAACTGGTGAATTTCGTTCAATTAAGTAGCTGATTCGCCACCTGAATCTACCCCCTATAAAAGCATACCAAATTGAGGGGCTACCTGCTCACTAACTGCAGATAGGCAGCGGTGAGCTCTATCTTACATGTTGGAGCTGCAAAGTTGATCGTGTTCAGTGATGTTTCTATCCACACTTGGCTTACCAACTACTGGTGTCACAACTGTGTAGTGAGTCTGCCAAAAGTAAACAAAGTAAAACACAGATAGAGAACTACCTGACCATCAACCAATTAATGGCAGAGAGTAGTGATAAGGATGGTCATTCTTTTTACTAAATGTGGGTTTCTAGCTCCAAGGATGGTCAGGTCCTGCCATGGTACAAGTATTCGTAGCCAATGAGTCTACGGACCCGCATCTACACATGTTCTACCAGGTCTGCCTCGTCTCCACAAAAAGCAACCGCGGCTGCTCTGAGCTCGTCTACGGTTTCACCACAGTTGTGCAGGTGCCTTTCACCTCCAACTCCGAGGATCGTGTGATGAGGTAACCTGCTTGTGATCTGTGACTTGGCAATGATTAATGCATGTCGCCACGATTATTTGGGCTTAGCATTTAAATGTGATAACTTGATTGAAATCAACATCTGGAATTCAGCCAGCATATGTTTTACGAAGTGATTCATTTTTAGCATGAATGATGCATCCTTGAAAATTTTAATGCCCACTGGTGATCTAATTGTAGGAATTCATCCTAAAATCAACTAAATTTAATTAAATATTTTTAATAATATTAGGTGTACACACATACATATCTGTGTGTAGAACTTTAATTCTAGATTTAACCCCCCATAGTTAGAATAGAATTTTTCGAGTGTGCCGAGTGTATTCTAAGTTGCTATCTTTCTTAATAAGAAGTAATATCACAAAGATTTTTCAGAAAAAATGGAAATGCGATTGTACTTATCGCTCGATGGTGTGAACCGGGAATTCTGACCAGTTTCTGTGGATAAATACGTAAACTTATTGATGTTCACAAATTCTCGAAGAGATGATCGTACTAGCATTTCATGGCACCCTTAACACATTATACATTTTATCGCAAAAATATTAAAATACGATTATTTAAGTCCAACTTCAGCCCTAATTCTAACCCTTTAAAGGATGGTAATTTGGCGCCGTTGGGTTGAAACTCCTCTTAAAAACATTGCAAATTCAAGATTTTGAAAAGCTTAGTGGGACATGAATATCAGAAAACCGCCTCCCTCAACTGACTTGTAGTGGAATTGAGTGTTAGACGTGGTGTTGTTGTCATTTTGTAACAAAAGGGCGTATTAACTCGTGTTCTGTGTGGTATGATCTGACACTACAAGGCTGCTCTAGGCACTCTCCACCCACTATACGTCTGTGGTAGACAAAATAAGACGCTGATTTGGTGGGGCGCCCACCCCGTCCACCATTTTAAACACGTTCGGAAGGGCCACTGAAGTACTAGTCAATGAGTTTCATGTGCGGAGGATCTACTAACGAGTAATTAATGCTCCCATAGGCTATATTTGATGACTGCGAATTACAAATGGAGAAATCTAGACTTGTTTGTAAAAAAACTCCCATTTTTCAAGGATATTTGTCATTTAATACTAGGGTAGATTAACGCCGCCCAGCAATTTCAGATTTCCAAAGGTTGAAAGTGCAATTATCCTCAAGCCAAGAGTATCCTCCCATCTATCATCAACTATCGGTTCAACCTCTGTTCGTGACACAATTAGGTATAACCAGGGGGTAGAGAATACGTATCACTTTCATGTGATGCCGGCAGCTAAAGAGCTAATGAACTAGTAGAGAACTAAACACTGGGGTGGACGGACTTGTCCGCATCAACTTTTCAAGATTAAGGACACATGTTAGGTTGAATTGAAGGTATTGACTAGCTAGACATTCAGAATCACCTAGTTTGTGTGTGGCATTGGACTTGCCTGCCATAACTCATTCTAATGCCATTATTGACTAGCATTTGTTGAGTTAACGAATATGAAGATTTCGTTCCTATGGAATGAAAGCTTGTGCGAGGTGGTTAACCAAATTGCGTGCCCTAAGTAATGATGAAATAACTTTGTTTTTCTGCGTATACAGCCTGAAAGCAAAAAAGTCGTACTGACATAGGATTGCTACGAGTCAGAAAACATTGTTGTTATTATTATTGCTACTATTATTATTATTGTTATAGTGTTGGGTTGTGAGGCTTACGGAAGATAAAAAAGGAACGTGTAATCAAGGAAATGTCTTAGTTTACCATCGACTGTTATTGAAGTTGATATCCGAAAAACATTTTTAAATTGTTGCAGACGCACTTATGCTTGGAGCAACGTTTTCATACTTCCATATTAGCCGAATAAACAAATCAGATAGGTCAGCTTGAGGGAATCAGATACTTTTCAAGTTTGTAAAAAGGAGCAGCTGCACCCTTTTGCAAACGAGCAGTGAGTGATAGCGGAAAGGCTACTTAAAAAGGGTTCTCTCTGTCGCCGGTGGTTTAATGAAAGGCAAAAAATGTTGCTGTGACTAGACAGTTTTCTGCATATCTCGCAGCCCTTTTACCGGGCATTGACATCTGCATTGGTGCGTACATAAATACGCACTAGCGAGCGTGTGCCAGTCTTAAAAATAACTAATTTACTTTTTTGTGCTAACGGTGAGTACTCAAATCAGCTAGTAGGGTGGGGCTGGGCTTGTTTGCGAGACGAGGCAGGGTCAGCCCTAACTAGAGGAGTTCTTTGCTGTCTTGCAATTCTGCCTGTGTGGATTATGAGTTGTGCTCCATCGGTCCCTATCCACCCATCCCTCTGTCTAGCCATTCATCCATCCATCCATCCATCAAATCAATTCTTTTCAGCCACTCTGCGATCGATGGTGAAAGGTGTAATGGTGTATTTTTCCCAAAAAAACAAGTATTTCTTTGGGCAACAGTGCACGAATTCTTAGTAGGCAGAAAGAAACAGATTCTTGTAATATATACTAGATAGGAATAATTGATCCTATTTAACACTGGATTGTGTTATTCTCGATTCCAACAGATAGAATTCTAATTCAACATGTTTGTTTCCCCAGATCGGCAGCATGTAACTCCACTTTGCTTGCCTTTTTAGTGTAGATTTCGTTGGACTTGTAAAGCTACGCAACTCCGATGTGGAGCGGCGAATGGCGTCGTTGTCGGAGGAGCAGCAAAAGAAGCTCCTTAGCTTTCCATGTCTTGCTCAGCCCCCGACTTCCACCTCCGCCTCCACCGCTACTACCCCTTCCTCCACAACCCAGCGTGGGCAGCCGACTTCCACTCCGATCTGCGACGAAGTTGCGCGTCGGTCAATAAAGCCCAAGTCGAGCTCCGCACGCCTTGTCTACAGAGTTCTTCTCCTCTCCCACGAAAATAGAGTGGAAGGGGTGGTACAAGTCATCAGTGACCCCATTCGCTGCAGTAAGCCCTCCACTCGTAATGCACACTGATGGCATTGGATAGGTATCTTAACTGATGATATCCAAAGACTTTGAAAAGCACATCCACCTGTATCATGACTGTAGGAGAAGGCTAAATGACCGGAAGCACGGACGAAATACAAGGTTTACACGAAAAAAACTGATATGCTACGTAGCCCATGTCATGTCTTGAGCGTCGATCTTCTAGATCCCAGCCGTTACACTTCCACTTGGACCATTTGACCCTTAACCAGGTGTCTTGAAAATGCAGGGTAAAAAAGAACGGAGGAAATATAGTGAATATAGGTTACGTGGGTAAGATTCATGACTGAAAAAATTAAACGGCGAATCCCGTTCTCCTAATGTTGTAGAAGTTCTAATAATATTCTACATTGAAGCCATATTAGGAGGAAAATTCGTTTGAATATAGGTGAACAAGTTGGTTAACATTGTGATTTAATACTCTTCAACTATCCACGTTGTTTAGTCTAAGCTCCTTGAATCGAGGCGGGTTCCAGATCTCTGAGTTTTGCTATTTAGCCACTATTCGAATAGAATTTGTGGATAAATCTGTTTTCGCTTAGGTCATGTCCCAAAACTGGATAGATTTGTTACTCTTCTGTAAAATCCCACTTTTAAGCCTTCCAGCCACCATGCCAATTCACGATTAATTTTTTCCTAGCAAGTGTAACTCTATTCATTTCGTCCATTCCTCCCATTTTTACCAGTGGCGGCTTATTTGCTAATGGAATAACTGTAGCAGGCGAATATTATCACACTGTCACCTATGTGGTAGACGAAAAAGAATAAACACACATAAATTCCTAGACTTTCTATTGCAATTTTATTAAAAGTTTCGCCTTCAAGATCTTGGTGGAATGCATGTTACGATGTTGCATCAGAGGCATCTGTGAAGTAGTAGTAATTGTGAATACATATGCATTTCTAGAATAATGAAAATTGACTGCCACGCTAAAAGCGTGAAGAACCATCTTGATAGGCAGAGGTATCACCTCACCGCATGATTATTCCAGCTATTGAAGCATTGCATCCCCCTTTAAGCTCAATCCTCTGTAGCTCTATTAGCAGACGAAGCACAGCAGTCTAAGGTGGATTCGCAAATGCATCAACTTCTTTTCTACCAGGTAACATGACATTAATTACAAGGAACTTGCTAAGCAGGTCCTGATTTGATGTAACTAATTGGATGCTTGTTCGTGGAGAATCCAAAAAACAAAATTTAATTTCTCTTAGTTGATTTTAAATGTAGGTTGTAAACAAGGATGCCATTCTGCATTCTGGAAGATTAGTTGCATCATCAGAAGGCCCAATAAAACTATTATAACTCCGCAAAATAACTTTTGCTATCGCAACCTTTAAGCCCTAATAATGCCATAAAATTGAGACAAAAAGGGTACACATGCTCACACTCACTCTAGATTGGTCGTACAAAAGACGTCATTGTTGTACCCAGGAGGCGCATCCACTTAAAAAGTTTGAGCATCTACTTTAGCACAAATCGTAGGAGGACCGGAGATATGCCGGATGTCGATCAAGGAGGGGGACGCGCGGAGTCAACCGGAGCTCTACATAATTGGGAAGAACTTTGTGCGTGGAACTCGTGTCATCTTCCGGCAACTGGCATCCGGCACGTCCACCAGCAACAGTCTACCAAACGACTTAAATGATGAGGGCAAAGGAGATGTTGTATGGGAAAGGGATGCCATTATTGACCCAAACTTCTTCTACCAGGTAAAGTAGAGATCTGTCTTAGTGTCTCATCAGTACTTCAGGCTACCTGTCTATCAAAAATGATTCTATTAAACGACTGTTATCGTTTTTTACCGGTTTCGTAAGACTCATCATTGCCTCATTAAAATTTACAAGATTTATTAGCTAGTTGGGAGCAAAAACGGATTGAAATACATTTCTCATCACGAATGCAGTAAATGTATCTGTACGTGAATAGAAGGAAAGATTTTTTAACTAAATCCGATAAGCTTTGCTAATTTTTGGATCAAAATGGTTTTTAAAATGCCTGAATCGATTTTCAGGGGGCCTCATTTGTCCCATTTATAACGCCCTCGATAATATACATCAGTGACGACCCCCTCAGTGACATTAAAGCTTAGTAATCTCAGTTAAAACGAAGGTAGCTGAGGTTGCATGCAAAGACTAAAACAATCACAAGAATTTTCTTCCACTTACTCCAGCTTTGTACAGACCGTACAAGCAGCAGTCTTGCTGAAACAGGTAGAGGTTAGCTAAAATAACTCTCTCAGTTCGACCTGACTTCAAAATGTCAAGGATTTTTTTGTAACAGTGATTTCAAACTGGCGGCCTAATTTTACAATGCCTCTCTCTACTGAGCAAACTTTAAATTTTGCACACTGTGTGCTTATTGGAAACGTCTTTTTTTCCTGGGATAGCGGGACTATTCCCCACATAGACATGAAGTTCGTTTTGAGTTTAAATACGTAAGAGATGACAATATTTGAGGAGTGGGCACCAATCTTTTGATGTTTGAACTCCAAGTCATGTTGTCTCTATAACAAAAAGAAGCGTTTTTTTTTTAAAATCAAGACAGGCGGCTTGATTAGTTTTATGTAGAATTTTACATAGGCCTCAAATTTTGCAACAAAGTGCGGCAGGACGGGGTGTGGCCCCCCTCCATGACCTCAAGGCCTATTTCAGGCGATTAGAAATTACTGGACAAACCTGAAGCTTGCAGCATCATCCCAACGTCAGAAATACTGATTTTCCATTTATCATGAGGGAGATGCCCCTGGCAGATATTGGGAACTTTTCTTAAGGGCAGAAGTGAAGAGTTTGGTCATTTGAGACGAAGTCATCCTCGAACTCATCGTAATCAGTCGCTAAGACCATGTTAACGGCATGACTTCATCGGTGGCGTTGTATTCAAAGTTGACAAGGGGGCCGTGGCTTAAGTAATGTTCCCTAATGGCTGACACACCTGTTTACGTTTAAAAATACAAGCCTGCCCTTTCTTTCGTGTATGACTGCGCAGAGGACTAACAATTTAGTTTAATAATTTTCCCAAAAATCTTCATGACAGGGTATAGCTGTGGATAAAATATCCGTCAGACATTCAGTCTTGGTGCGATTTAAGGCACGTGCATGTAACATATGGTTAGCCTCACCTCAACAAGGTCATTTGGCTCGCCTCCAAAAGTGGTGGGCAGTTCAGGCGAGGGGGACGACGTCCTAGCGCCAAAATAAATTGCTCTTGAAGAACGCAATGCTTTGAAAGACAGATGATGACATTGCCAATATAAAAGGAGGAGTACAAAGCGTTAGGTGGTTAGCGTGAGACTGAAATAGCCAGACAAACACCAAAATTGTAGAGCTGAATGGGCTGATTATTCCCCTTCCATTATCATAACGTCGTCCATCTCGAGTCACTTCCAATTTGACGGGAATACTACCCGAATGCTTGTTTTAAGCCTGAATTTATGCCAATTGGGAGATCCCGAAGCTTAGCAATGGGAATGTATCCACCTCAACCTACACAAGAACTGGTAGCAAGGTTTGACACGTATAGCCACTCCATTTAAATTTAGTCCTGCATAAAATATTGGACATACAACAGGTGATATACTTTTATTTGAATAGAGATTAAACACTTCCACCGGGTTCTTAGGGCGAAATCGCCTGTAACAATCTCTTAGATGTTTTGTTATACGAATTTAAAGCAGATTGTTATTAATTTCCTAAACCAATTTAAGCACTACTTAAAAGTTAGTACGTTTACAATCAAAATAACAACGTCCGATTAGTGAAACGATTTACTGAATCAAAACAAATTTTACGAATTTACGACAAACCGACTCAGATAAGGAACTGGAATGCCACATATTTGTAATGCTGGAAATAGTCATACTAATTTTCGTGTGTGTTGTGACTGTTGTAGACGCATCTAATTTGCAAAGTTCCGGAGTACAGTGGTCCCTCGAGCCTCCTGACCTCGCCGTTGCAGGTCCACGTGTACATCCAGACACCGACCAAAGCGGGTAGGCCCGAGACTTTCACCTACCTTCCCTGTAAGTTAACTTTTGTCCAGCTGTGAAGTGACAAGTTCGACTTTCCCTTTCTCCCACTATGTCCATCTCCTCCGTATTTCTCGTCAATTCACAAGCACACTGATCTGTTAAGGAGTTGCATATCCTGTTGCAAGGGAAGCTAATTTTTCGATTTTCCCTTCAATGATGCCACGACTTTTGAAAATGTTGCTTCATTTAAAGTCGACATAAATCGTCCTTACATAGCCGAATTGAGTAAACGTATCCAGTGGCTATGCTGAAGCATCATAGCAATTTAGAGGAACCAGTTTTTATGAACGTATTTGCTGCTTGTTGTGTTAAACAAAACACTATCAAGAGGAGTGATTTTAATGGACACAGATTCCTTAAGGTATTTTGTAAAGAGCCAAGCATTTCTCTGCAAATCCCCTACATGTTGACGAGGCAAACCCAAAAACATCCTCCTTCAATGTACATGAAATGCACACAACCAATCAAAATGGAGGCAAAATTTGCCCAGATTTGGCGTAAACCGCCTAGCTTCTTATTCGATAGGGTTAACATACATTCGTTGGTCTATGGTAAATAGAATTGTGCATTAGCATGACCACCTGTTGGAAATAAATCACTTGAACAATTTACTCCGTAAAACTGAACCTGCCCACCCGGCAGGAAACATTCTTCATGATCTTCATCTGAATTACCCTCCAAAGACGAGTCGGGCGCGGGAATCGGGCGGTAGCTCTACTACTAACAAGCAGAATCGGACACTTAGCGTGGGTATATCATGACGGAGTGAAAAGGTCTGTGTAGGTGTAATGGGGCGTACTAGACTTTCAGCAGGTTGGATATTAGCGTAGGTGACGACGGAGGAAGGAGGACCCCGTACGACTGTCGTGGAGATCGAATAGTGAAAGGTTAAAAAAGCTGGTCTTTTGCACTCTATTCTATTCTAACAAACTGTCTTCGCTCTGTTTTCCGTCCGCTTTACAGTGTCACATTTTGATAAAAATTTAGCCTTTTTAACTCACCACCGATTCAGCCCTACCGCTGCATGGACCACCAGTGATTGCCCGACTGTCGCACTGTGAGGCACCTACTAGCGGCATGGTGGACCTAATCGTTCTCGGCTCCAACTTTTCGCCCAGCTGTCGAGTCCTCTTCCGCCAGGTGGTCTTAACAACAGACAATGGTGGCGTCTACGCACCCTCCGGAGTGTTCGAGGGGACCAAGGTGGTTTGGCAACGCGAGGCTCGTGTGGACACTGACTTTCTCACTGAGGTGAGTTTGATGCTTCCGCATTTTTGATTTCAATTCGGGACTAAAATACAATTTATTACCGTTATGGTATTACCGGGCGAACATTCTCTCCATTTGTCTTTCTAGTTGCGTGCCGTTGCTTTGCTTACCCACTTACCTCTTTATCTTTCTACTCACCAATTTGTCCCAAACCATTCAATTTGTTCATCTTGTTATGCATCTACTTAGCCTCCTGTGATTCCTATCTATCCCTCGATGAAGCATTAGCTGTGTTTACTTCAATTTTACTAAAAAATTGCAAGTATGGGACAATAAAAACAGGACTGTTTATGAGAAACAAATAAGTTAAATTTTCCGTCACATCTCGTTTGTTAGGTCGGCTCCCTGTTAAGTTATAGCAGCCTTCACTTCACTTCAAATTCTTATCAAATTACTGTATATTTTTGACTATGCACACAATCCCTCCACCTCTCCCATTCCCAGGCATACTTGATCATTTAAAAGTTTGCGATGAAAAAAGTTTTTAATTAGTTGGACTATCCCTGTAGTAATAATGGTCAAATGGATCTAAGTCGAACGAAAAGTGTACCTGTTCTTTATCAGCTACACAATGAAATTATTACAATCGTTGCCAAGGTGAAGGTTCTGCTTTAATAAATTGAATTCACTTTAAAACATTTTCCCTCCTATTTTCTGTACATTTTCGTCATTATCAGGGCAGTAGTATCACCATCATAATTACTAGCGTCAGCGTTAGCAAACTTAATGACAGAGATTAATGAAAAATGCTGAAGAAGTTAACCATTTGTGGCAATACTTAAGAGAGGAATTGCTAATTAACAAAAGAAGTATTAAGTCGGAAATATTCCGTAAAGGGGGAAATTCGTTTTAACCACTTCCCGATACATTAGTAAGCTGTCCTCGGCGGACTTAGTGGATTAGGATAACAGGGATGAAGAAGTTTGTGATTTTTGATTTTGAGTCAAGTTCAGTAAGATTAATATCTTAAAATGCATCTGACGGTGTTTGGATTGCTTATATTCGACCAGTATTGTAGAATGCCATCCCACACCCACCATCAACTTAATGTATTATGCACCAAAATACGTAATAGGCAAAGTGTCAAAACCTTCACGATAGTTGCAGTACAAATAAATGCAGAAGTGCTCCAAAGTGACCACATGTCGGCGAGCGATTTAAATGCGACAGCGAACTGTTGTTTATTATATGTGGACATGCAAGTCCGTCAGTACATATACCAGGCAGCCAGCTTGGCCTTCCTGGCGTGACAGCACGGGTCCTGTAGCTTACAAATGTGTTCAAACTTGTTTTATCGTCGTTAGGCTTAATAGGGAATGTATAAGGGCAAAAGTCGGATCCCCGTCAAAACCAGTCATATTTCAAATAAAGAGCCTAGTGAGTACAAGAGAGCTCAAGTTGTTATCTAAGACCTTATAAGGCGTTCGAGTATGGCGAGAGCTTTTCCGTGAGCCCATCGGAAGACTGGGAAGCTGGTAGTATGGGTTACGTGAGTAGACCCTTATCCCGGCGCTTAAAAGCTTATGAATGACAAAAAAAAATTAAGAAATGAGGACAGGTATCATTTTTCGGCTTAGTTTCCTGCTATATTCACACAAATAAACTATGGCTTTTAACTAGCAGTCCGGACGGTTCGTCATGGTATGACAGCCTGCTTCACTTCATTATCTGTGCTCATCAAAAGGAAAAATCTGTGGTAACCAGCATGCTCCGACTTTTTTGAAATGGTAAATGCTCGTAACTGACCGTGTTTATCCTTTACACTGGAAGAAGGATCGTCGTTTTTCCAATTCCACAGCACGTTATGCGTAAATCATCCAGGATCGGAGATTTTATGAGTTGAATGTTCTTAGGAGTGAGTGGTGTGCTGTGGACTGGGAACAGCCACGGTGGAATTGTCAATGATAGACGCATGCCTGAATTTGGAACATTAATACAAGGCACTTCATCACCAGGTACTGATCTGTGGATGGGCGTAATGACACTGACGCCTGTTATCTTTATTAACGGTACTTGAAGCGACCCACATGGATGCGCACCCACTACTGTCACGGGACAGATACGCTTACCTTTTATAAATGCCCACAGTACTGCCACAATGCCACTTGTTTTTGCATTTTTAAAATTCATTGTTCTGCTCGACTTACAGAATTCCTCGTACCATTAATGCGCACATTACCACTATAACGTTGTGCCTTTTCTGCCACAGTCGCACCTGGTCTGCTGCGTGCCGCCCTACGACGGTCAGACGGCGTCACTGAGTCCGCTACGGGTGCAGATCGTCATTGATGCTCCCAGTGGAACTAGCGCACCCAAAAATTTCTACTACGTCCAAGGCAAGTTTCTCATTCATTTACTCACTCCCTAACTCACTCAGTCAGCCGATATTGGGGACCTTTTTTAGTCAGACCTTTTTTTATCTGAAAAATTGAGAGCTTTTAGCATTGGTTTTTACTGTGGGGCTGCAGCCGGAAAGTCTACGTTTAGCACAGATACTGATCCTTTTAAGCCAGGTCATTGAATATGGGAGTTCCGGTTTCAAATCGTATTGTCAAATTGAGCGATCTGTATCTGGACATTTGTTAATGCTATTTGATATGGCATTTAGTTTTGACGGTTGCATTATCACAACTTCCCTCCTGCGCTTTTTCATCTAGCCAGGTAGGATTCACTAAGGTTCTGAGGCATATAAGTCAGTCCTGGGGACAATACATTCCGTAAGAATTCGGAGTCAACTTTAGTGTTAACGTAGGAGGAGCTCTATGTCACTGTCTTAGGGACATTCGAAGACCAAAAGTGAAGAAATGTCGCAGCAAGAAGCCAGGGCGAAAAATGATACGGACTTAGCCTAAGTTGTGGAAGCTTGATATTTTCATACTTGGTGAATGTTAATATGCCCACTATTAATTTCATTCATGTTAGATTGTGAGGTTAATATTAACAGAATTAGGAAATGTTGGTTGAATTATATGGGTTTAGGGTGCTTAATGGGTTAATTGCTTGAAGTTCACTGACTCCGAACTTTCACAATTCCCAAGGGTGAGTTTTTGTTATGAATAGCACCATCTTATTGTTAATGCTCGCTACCCCTTATTTCTTTTTGCGATTTGTTGATTAAATTGCGATCAGGGGCGTAAGATTTAACAAGATCTGAAGTTTCAGGCTATCAGCCTTAGCACGAACCTTAACAGCGTTCCACTAAATTTTGACTTTTTGTAACTGGAATTGTTAGATGATAAAATCTCGATCTGACACACGAAAATGACGAGCTATTTTATGCCTATAACAAATTCATCACCTTTTAGTCAATGGTAAAAAAGTTGAAAAGGAATATGGTCATTTGAGCGCAACTTTTGATGTTATTTTTCCGTAAAGGTTGAAGATAATGCTAAGGTTTCGGAATATCATTTTGTAATCTTTTGATTTCTGAAGGTTAAAAGTTGATCAATTAGTAAGCCTATGAGTCTGCGTTTTTCTTCACTTCTAACAAACAAAATTTAGGCAGTCATTCGCTCATATGTCGCAATTATCGCCCGTTAAATCTAAGACAGCACCCTCAGTGGTAGCGTCTCTTCAGCTGTACTTATCTACTAGCGCAGTTAAGAGGGTTATTCAACTCGTGCTGCTAAAGTGACTTAATCTAATCAAACTATCCTTTATGTCTGGCTGATTTATATCCCCCCACTGGCACAAACGGAAGCACCCAGTGGACCACCTACACCTCTCGCGTGTGTGGGAGGAGGAGGAGAGCCATTGGGTGCCTCTGCGTGTGCTCTGGTGACCACGGGATTGGAAAAAAATAAGCGAAGTAGGCTCCTGTCCACTCAGACTTAACCCTGATTTAATTTTAGGAGGCACCCGCGAGAACCTTACACCTGGCCGCTCATAGGGTTGTGATAGTGAATTTGTTGATTTCAATGGCAGTGGTTGTGATTATGACGATGAAATTGGAAGAGGGAGATTGCAGTCCAGCCTGCTTTCCTGCCTTTCTTCCTCCCCCTCCTCATGTACATGCAAACCCTAGAACTGCCAAGCAAACGAACAAGCAACCAACCAAACAAATGTCTTTCTTCTTGATTGCCTCTTTCTCCTCCGCTCAGTCCCAATTCAATGCCTTATTTTGCCCATTGACAATAATTTTATACTTACCTAATGTAATTAACCTTGCACTGTGACATACATTTGTAACTTTGGGTGATGTGGCTGTCTGTTTTATAATATTTGTTGTTTATTCTCTTTACTAATGAGGAATCACAACTTTGAGGTGCCTTATATGTGCTGGAGACGCTTTGCCATATTCGACGAGTAACAGCTGATATAAATGCTCTAGCTTATAAATTATCGTCCGTCCGTTTTCCTTCACTGAATTTTATTTAATATTCAAACTTTGGACACACTGTAGCACTGTGTCTGCAACACTGAGCATGATAAAATCTGCTCCTCTGAGGTAACGAAAAAAATAACTTACACACAGCATGACGATTAAGGGGGTAATCCTACCATATTTGAGGTAGGTCGAATGACGATGTTGCTAACACGATTGACGCGCTTAACAAGCTGAGTGCTGTAGAGTAGCCGATTTCATGGCGAATTACGCAGGAGCGAGGTTTAAGAACATATTACAACACTTGGATTATTTATTTAATTATCGGGTTTATGGTTGCCTGGGCACCTAAGTCTAAGGGCTCTATGCTTTCCTCGGCGCTTCTGTACATGGCCAATACACTTGATTTCCAAATATTATAAATTCTTCCGACTTCAAGGAAGACTCGGAGCACCAAAAAGAAGCCTAAGTCTTGTAAAATGAGTTAGCTAATTTATCTTCTACTAGGGATAAAAGTAATAATTGCAAGTACTTATCCTGTGATTCTAAGCAAATTATACAAGGGCCATTCAGCACGGCAAAAGTACATGACTTCTATTACCTCTCTCTACCAAAGCAGGATTTTGTACAAATGTATTCTTTTGAACTTATTCAAATGCGGATATTGAAACTAAAGACTAAAATTCTCAATAAACGCACAAGCAAGTTGGCCGCAATCAACATTATCTTCCATGTTAGAAATGCCTTATCGGCAGATAAGCTAATCACAAAATAATTTGTATACAAATGTGCAAAACGAATGCAAATCAAAGAACAATTTTAGTATAGAGGCATTTTGCAGGAGCATTAGTAGTATTTCTTCCTGCTCTTGCAACTCAAAATAAAGATGCATTAAAAATCACGGCAAAATATAAGCAAATACACATAGTAAAATTTTTAATCTAAAAACTTTAGAAAATCTAAAGCTTATTACTTTATTCAATAATCGTTCTTGCAAAAATTAGGATAAGGCTCTTGTTTTACTGTGTCACTCCGCGACGCAAGCATTTTAATTGCGGCTGTCAACGAGGCTTGATTTTGTTTGCAGTTCGTTTAGTCAGGCCTGGGTCGCTACGTAAAATTGTATTTAGAATTTCGACCGTTGAAGCCCATTTATTTTCATTCACGCTTATGAAGTGTATGTTTCATTCAATGGTATGAATATTCTTTGATATTGCAGTTTTGGGACCCACGGTATCCTGTTGGGCTAGATATTTCCAGAGAATTTGCCAGATTTTTGGGATATGAATATTTACTTACCATTTTTATTTCCTCTATTTTCTTAGAATAAGGCTGCTCCTTGCGTATTCCCTGAAATAGTTTCCAAACTAGGTCTGCTTAGGTTAATTTGTTCTTAGACCGCTGAGGTGCATTCAATTAGCATCATTTAATTACTTTTGACCATAGACGCTTGATTTTTGTATTTGGAAGACGCTCTCTTTTTAGCCACTTTTTGTACTTCTAATGTAACGGCACCATGTCGATGGCTGGTAAAACTGTACAACGAAATACTGCTCCAAAGAACCCCACAACTCAGATTCCCGACACCATAGTCCGTCGTTCACCACGCATTCACAAACCCATTGAAACTGCTCACAATCCCGACCCGGGCACTTTCCTCCGTCCCCTCTCACGCTCCGTTCCACGGGCAAAACCTGCCCTTTTTAAGTCCTCCAGCTGTCACAATATCAAATCTGCCCGCTCAAACTCCCAAACCTCTCTGGACTCACACGATTCTATCAAGGAGTCCAAATCACGGAAGATCTCCAGTCGCAAACCCTCCTCAATTATAGCCCTCCCCTCCGCCGTCCTCCGCGAATCGAATTCCTCCACTTCTGGCGGCTCAAACACCGTGAACGGTGATCGTATCTACATCAATTCTGATCTTCTCTCTCGAGTTGAGAAGGAAAAAAAACAGTATGAGGCGCGTATATCCGAGCTCACTCAACTGACAGAGTCACGAAAGATGGAGATTGAACGCCTCTCCTTTGAGGTCCGCAACTTGCGGGAGGCGAAGGAGCGAGCGGAGGCTCTGGTCCAACAACAGACCTCTCACGACCTCAAACGAAAAATGGGTGGTGCTGACCTTGACGAGGATTCGTCTTGCCTCTCCTCGCGCCCACCTCTAGAACCACCTGCTGCCTCAGGAACTGCCAATTCAGATCAACAGAGCCTAGTCTCCGCGATGTCCAGTCTTTTTGGTGGGGAAACCACCAAGCCTACATCGGTTACGAACTTGGAGAACCGAATTCATGAGATGGAGGAGGCGAACTACACGACAACCGAGGAATTGCAAGCGACGATGGGCGAGTTATGTGAAATGCAGAGGACACTGGATGAGACGCAGGAAGAGAATCGCAATCTGGCCTTCGAACGAGCTATCCTTCTTGAGTCGTTATGTACGCAAACCGCCAAGTTGGAGCATTGCCGCCTCCAGATTGATCAGTTGAAGTATCTGCTAGTGACCAGCCCCTCGGCATCCACTGGGGATGCGAGGGAGGCACACTACGCGGAACTCTATGCTTCAGTGGAGGAGGAGAAACAGATCCTCCTGACACAAAACAACGACTTAGCGCAGCGCTGTGAGTCTCTGGATGCAGAGTGTCGCCAACTCAGTGAGAAGATAGAGTCTCTGACGCAGGAGGCAGAACGACTGAGAATGGAGGCAGCAGTCATCACTACAGCAGAAGCTGGTGACGACCGGACGTCGGTGGTGGAAAAGACTAATATTACTGCAGAGGCGGAGGTGGAGCTCTCGGTCAAAGTGGAGGCATTGATGCGACAGGTGGCAATATGGAGGGAGAAATTTGAGCTGGAGGTGGCGGAGCATGAACGCGAGGTCACTGAATTGAGACTTCACGAGAGGCATCTCCTTAAGACAGTACAGGTCGCGGATGGAATCAGGATGGAGTCAGAAGCTGAGGTGGCTCGCATCACCATGGAGACTCATGAGCTGCGCGACCAGGTGAGCGACGTGAATACTAGGAATCTAATCAATTTGATTGTTACCGATATCCACCATCTTTTACTTTAAGAAATAACCTGATAGCGGTTGTTTAATTTAACACTCAAAGATAACTTCCATTTGGGGACCTGTTTTAATAAGCCCTAAACTTGTACTGCGCATGTATTTAGTTGTTTTAAAGTACTAGTTTAATTATTTTAACATTAAATTTGCCATTTCTCCACTTTGAGATGTCAGCTATCGTTTCCACTTTGGACCGCACAAATTATCGGCTATGACTTGTCAAAACTTGGATTTATTGCTATATATGTGGGTATTGTTAACCCTATAGACGAGCATTATCTGACGACGAAAAATCTGAAACGCTTGTCGATTGGAAAATGCTATTTTTTTAATTTCGTATCCGCATTTTTATGCAAAATTTCAATAATTTTCAAAATTTAGGCTTTTTTAACAATGAGCCATTCATACTCGTCACATATTTCATTTACTGGGTAATGTTAGCCGTCTTTAAACAATTATCATCCCCATTGCAAATATGTTTAGTGACGATGTTGACGGTGGATTGACGACCTAGATTCTCCATTTCCTTGCAAACACACGCAATGCGCTGTTAATGGGTGTACTTTTTAAGCTGACTGCGCTTGTCTTCCTCCTTTCTTCTTCACCTTTATTAGAGAACTTTTGTTTTTAAAATCCTTCGTGTCTCTCCAGTAAGGTATCCCATTTCGAGCGAAAAGTATTTTTGTCTTCTTTAACATAAACTAAATATTTTCAAGATTTTAAGTTTGCTATGGGCTAGGCGTTTTGCTAAATGCACCTGTAAAATTCATTTTTTAAAATAACTTTGAAGCCAATTTGCTTTACAAATATGTCAAAGGTGCGTAATTCGGCTGCAATTTCTTACCGTCCACTGATCTATGTATCTACAGGCTAGTCACTGTCCCCATTCTGGCGAGTAATGCGCCTAACTCCAACAATGGTGTTTTTGATGATGTCTGCACTACTTTAATAAATCAAGCTGTCAAGTGTCGTGGTTCCTCCTCCGTCTGAGAGATGAGATGCTTAAGTGGCACATTTTGTGTTAATTATGTGATTGGGGTGTATTGTGGTGTGTTCGCCACCGAAAGCCCTTGTCAGTAATTAATTATGCAAACAACAGACACCGCGCTTGTGTATGTTACGTGCATGTGAGATGACGGTGGCCTCCTGTAGCATTTTTGTTCTCTACCTCATGAATTTCCTCTCCTTCACTCTCACCCTCACCTGTCCAGTTGCACTACTATCATTAGTGGTTGTTTCCTTTTATCCTCTCTCGTCTAGGTCTTCTATTCTGTTGTATGCAGATTTTACTTCCGTGCTTGCACTTCATGCTAATAATTTGCTACCTTTAGCATACCTCCAAGCGTACCCGTTCCGCCTGAAAAACATTCTTTGATTACGACTAATCAAACCGTCATTCTGGGCTTTAGAGATGATGAAATTTGCATGCTAATGGGTGGATGGATAAACGTACTTCTTGCCAAAGGTTTACGATAAGTTATTTACTTCTTTTTGGCTTCCAAGACTAGCTCAAAATACCCCTGTTAGCAGAGATTACCCTAATAAATAATGAATAGTTCTAAACAATTTACTTGCTTGTTATTTGGCATACATTTCTTACCCAATGACTACTTTTACATTGAACGGCAATATTTTACCCTAGCTATCATTCGTATTTCTCATTCACCTAACAGAACAGAACGTTTTCAAACTCAGTTTGACTCTTGTCTCATGTGACACCGCGATCTTTAAAATGTCTATCGGTTTGTGGTACTTAAGGCACATTTGAGAACCAACCCTTTCAATAACCTGATTCTGTTTGAATCTGAGTCGCGTCATGAGCTGCTTTACCGCTTGGGGATTATTTTCTTTCTAGCTACGAATTCCCCAAGAATATATCTACTACTTGTGTGTCATCCTGGAAGTCCGACAGGAAATTTTCGATAGTCGTTCGAGTTCCTTCCAAATTTGTTTATTTAAGGGATTCATAAATCGACCTCATCTCAATTTCTTAAGTTCTTTGTCTGTAGATGCTAGGAGGCTGTTAAGCAATATCCCGGAAGCTGCCATCTTCAAAACTCCATTATGTTTACGTTTGCATAACGTCGGTAGCTATTTCTTGTCCCCATCTTACTACTACTGTCATTGCAGGGTGACTGATTGGAAGCACTGCAAATAATAGCCATTCATCTGCGTACTGAATTTGCCTAATTCGATGGTATTAGTTACGTCGAGATTCTAGTAGCAATCGCTATATTCAACCCAGTCGATTGTTCTTCGGCGTCTGCTTCTGATGTTCTTCATTAAAAAAATGTTCTCAATTTCTCAATTTTCACCAAAATCCTCTCCAAATGTGTTACTTTTCGGAGTATTCCATGAACTAATTTCAGCTTTCTCCATTTATGGTAATACCAGAGGTGTGTTCTGGAAATAACATTTTAGGGAGACTGATTATTATCTCTTCTTAACTCCTTTTTGCTGTACGAATTTCGTTGAAAATGCGTTCATATCAGCTGACGCATGTAGTCGGTGCCATTCAATTTCCATTCCAAACAATTTTAACTAGACATTTGTCTCTTGTGATGCCGGAATCTTTTAAACGCCTTCTTTTTTCTAAGAATTCCCATTCTTAATTCTCCTTTTGGCGTTGAATTTCCTTGAAAGTATGTATACTACTAGTGTGTTATCCCACAGCGCTTGATAACCTGACTGACATGGAGTCGCAAACTATAGCGAACCATCTAGTATAATGTTTACAAAACCCAGTATTTTATTTACTGAAATCGCATTTTTAAGTGTTATTAAGTCACATGAAATCTTTTTTTATCGGAATTTTCTATGAGTCAATTGGGTCTCTAGACCTCCCTTGAAGTCCATTCGTAGTTTCATGGAAACCGCTCTTAAAATGGTAATACTCCTTTCTTCATTCTGGTTTACGAATTGCGTTAAAAATTCAAGTCTGTAGCGTCTAACTCATCCGACTGGGAAGCGAGTGTGTTAGAAGAAGCAGTCAGTGAAGCTCCTCTTATTCCGTTATCTTCTTCCTACCAGAGGCGATTAGTAATACACCTTTGTCCTGACTTTTTCTACACGTGTGCACACATACGCATCAATGTCACCAAGGTATACACGGACACGAGGCAATATTCCATCCACATATTCAGGCAGGGAGGCACAAGAGCGTCTCGTAGCAGTAGGTGACGGCGGAGGCAGTAATGGCAGTGGTGGTGGCTTTTCTCACGTTCTCGTGTGCGCACGTGTTCATAAAGCTTCTTGAGGACACGCACATGCGGGAAAAAACATCAGCGGCAAAATAAGAAGCGGAAGAGGAGGAGGTGAATATAATGCCAGTGATTTGGCCGTCGGTCGGTCGGTCGGTCGGTCACCTAGTCATGTGTAAGGTCACCGTGTCCTTCGGACAGGTACCTGAGAGAGATAGCCGTTAATTTACGATGTGTGAAGAATGGTAACGACAGAAGAATTGCTCATGATAGATTAAGAGTCAATATTGCTCGGACATTTTCCTCTTTTCTTAAGGTACATCGTTGTTTCGGTTTCTGATTACCCTCTCCTTAGAGCGATTTGATGTGACATCAGGATTAAGTACATGTCACGCTCAAATTTGATTATGAGTTTGAGATTGGATTACATAATGTTTTCATTTATGCTTGGGTGAGAGAAAGCAGTCATTTCAAAGAAACTAATTGCTTACTTTTGAGCTACGTTCCTACTGATCAATGAATCGGGTTTGAGGAAATGAACGCATAGCAAAAGAAGTTTGGTTCTAACCTGTGGTTAAATATTTGGGGTCCCAGTATGAAAAACGAATTATTTATTCAAAATAACCTCAAAGCGGAGTAGTTTTTATGCTTACTGATTTCATCGATAGGGGATTGTGTGTTTCCAACTTCACCAACCAGTGTGGAAAAGCACTAATTTGTAATGCTTCTTCCAAACTTTTCGTGATGCTATCCTTCACTAAGTAATTTGAATTCCACTGACGGCTGTATTTTTGCGTGCATGTGGTCAAACTGGGCCATTCTGGGTAATTTTTGGTCGTTGCCTAAAAACAAACCAGAGGTATGTTTCCATTTCCAGGAAATTATTGTCTTATTTTTGCTGGTAATAGCTCGGGGGATCCTATTCTGATGTTCAAGTGCCTAATATGTGGCATCGGTTTATACATTCAGAGGAGTGGAATACCCAGCTCTCGATCTGTTTTTATAATTAAACTTTTTCTTATTTGTAAACAGGGTTTGTGTATCTTCCACCCTTCTTAAACCCGTGGCATTTTGCATCAGGAAAGTGATGGTTTAGTGAAATCAATGTCACGATTTCCACAACAGGTTTATGTAATTTTGGCACCATAAACATATGAACGGAATGTTGTTGATCTGAAGTTATAACATTTGGTTAATGAAATTTGGCTTGGCATTAGATTTGGGGGCTTTGTCTTTCCACTAAATCTCTTATTTGTATAAGTCTTTTGCGCTATTTCTCTTTTTCGTTATGGTGACCTGTTCATTGAAAGCGGTAGTTTCACTATGTTAACAGCAGGGACGTTTTTTCCATTCTAAGTGCAGCGTCTTCTATGGTGTTTAATTAATCTATTCAAAAAATCCTGACTTAGGTAGTAGGCTCCTTTCCACTTTCCCGGACGCGGGCCGTGGGAGTGTTGTTCATCTATTTTCCTGAATCCATCGAATAAGGGCCATTCAACTCCCCAAGATGATTCCCACTGTTCACTTTCTAAAGCCAAAATGATAGGTGCTTGACTCATTTGCTACTTGTTACTAGTGTATCCTTTCTTTACCACTTTGTGATAGACGATCGCACTAAGCCATGTGTTCACAATAAAATACACGTATGCCGTTTTGGATTCGAAAATGACTCTAGCTTCTGTATTTTGAACAAAGGTTGGTCTGTTCTGCTAATGTTAGTGTCATTAGGGATACAAAACGCCTGGCTTATAGTGATCTATTTCCATCTGTGACTATGGTAGCGAACGCGTTGAGTTGTGACATCGAGGCATCCAGTTTATACACTAGTGGATATATATGCTTGGTTCATTTTTATAGGCCTATTGCGAGCAAACGCTTAGAAATCGTAGTCGTGGTGTGCATGCAGTGGTGCGCGATTGACCTTGATTTTTTCATCTGGGTATATTTGTATGGGCGTCCCTTCTGTTTCTGTACAGTCGAGATTTCTGATTCTATGGTTTCATTGCTGTTGCTTAGGTCTTATTGAGTCATTTTCACCTTATTCAACACTCCTGCTTGATTCGACTTTTCCTTTGGCACAAATCTGAAATTTATATCACTTAAATTCTCCATTAACCAATGTGGACTTTCTTTCATCACTAACGCATCACCAGACTGGCAACTACTTGTCCTTCATAGGTGAAGCATCTGTCAGCAGACCTCGAGAACGCACTTCAAGAAAGCTCGAATCTCCGGGACCAACTCTCTAAGTCATCTCCACATCAGGATTTTCCACCATCACTACCGGCTGAACCCTCCTCACCACCACCCCCGCCTCCCCCACCATCGCCACCGCGTGTGGAGATGAAAAGCGTGGCCACAATGACCTCACCGGCGGAGACGCCCTATGTATCTCTGTCCTCTACCAATGCAACCACGGCTTCAGCCACCACCATAGGTTCCTCAGCAGCCACCTCCTCAACACCCTTCCAGCACCTGCACCGCACCACCTACATGCAGAAATTGGGTCTCAATCCCGCTTCTGCCACCGTCTCACCTGGTGGGCCTGGTAACAGTGGTGGTGGTGGAGTTGGTGCCATCAGACGCACTGGACCTACTGTCCAGAGTCTCATTCAAACTATCGAGAACCAGGTAATTACCCTCCCCCGTGAAAACCTGGAGTATGCCCAAAGGTAGCTTTGAAGGTAAGTATTGGGGTAAATATTTTAAATAAGATGAGAGACTATAGTTCTCATCGGATTCTCCAAGTTATCCCTGAACAGGGAGAAGTATGACAAATGAATTGAAGGACTGCGAAATTAATAGCACAGGTGGCTTGAGCAGGGCTGAGCACCATCACTGTAGTGGCCGAATCACTGAAAACTGAAAGCATCTGTGTAATCGAGGTAAGGGTTTGTTATCCAATTGCATCCAGACTCAGCTGGACCACCGCCTTTTCCCTGAACGAAAGTTTTTTTTTCAATCTTAAACTGTGTCACGAATGTATGAATATCTTATTAACTTATCATCGTATAGGCTCAGCTACGTCATGCTTCGAAGTTTTCACGTTAAAAGTCTCATAAATTTTATCTGCTGAACCTGATGCAACGTCTCAGCCTCCCTTCTGATGTATCTGAGGGTCATTTTTCATTAAAAATTGCTCCTTGTACGAAATTTTGTGGACTGCTTATAAAAAGTCAGTTATTTGCCCAATGGAGATACCATTGACCTTGTTCCTATTTCTGAGCATGGTAAATAAGACGTGGAAATTGATTAAGTAATTTTGCATTGTGTAAGCGTCTGGTGTTTTCTTGTCGGTTCGCTCAGAGTGAGTGCTCTTCACTTGGTATTACCTTCTTATTTTCGATGTTTAAAGGCTAGGCTTTCTGTGCGCTAACGGTGCTCGCATTTCCTGTCTAATGAGGCAATAGTCGTGTATTTGCTTGGTTTAAATAGGCTATTTTCCTTCGTCCAGATTTTCTCTGGTTTAACAACTCATTTTGTCTATAAAAGCTAATTTGTGGCTTGTTGCTAGTCCATTAGACATGAAGTGTCTAATTTTTAAGAAGTATGTTTAGAATATGGAGGACTTCTGAAAGTAATTAATTTTTTTTAGGTTTCCACCTCTTCTATTGTGACTTTTTCAAGTTATTTATTAACACACACAAGTACACACCTCGGTCCCACGTAGATGACTTATCTGTGAAGTTTAAAATTACCTGGTAGAATAACAAAAAAACACTTAAAACTATTGCTTTGTGCTTGCGCATTTGCAACCACGCCCTTACCAGTCAAACCCATTGGTTTCCTTTTTGGCTCACACTGGCTTGTTTATCAACTCTTGTTGTTTACAAAAAATTAACAATGCGCAGTCACAACAACCGAATGGAGCCAAAAACCTGTCATGCTAAAATAGTGGAAACCATGCCTCTCAAGCTGGCTATTCACATTAGTTAACATTCTATAATCGTTGACTCGGCATTGTTTTTGCTGAAAACAGTCTCAAATTTTGCCAATACCTATACATTTCCCTGTTTTTTTATAGATTTGGGGCTGCATTTCTAACCTTCCTTATTTTAGGATAAGCTTGCCTCACTGTTTTGAAGCGTAATGGTTATTCAAGGACTCACACTTCTGTCTGGTAGCTTGAGATTGCCTCGATGGATTCACAATAAAACTTGTTCTTAAAAGCTAATTGCACACTAACAGTAGCACTGGTGTCGATAATTATGCATATAGAGAAAAACTAAATAAAATTAAGAAATGCTGGAGGTATGCCCTCCCAAGCTTGTTAAGTCACTGATTCAGCTTTGTCATTACCGAAGTTGGTCTCACTCTGTGATGCAAATGACTACGATTTCTCTTGGTTATCCCAGAACGACTTTGTTTGCTGTATGTCATTATTCCACTCCTTTTAACTAGCCTTTATTCTTAAGCTCAGTTTAATTTCTCTAGTTTTTCTATTCAAAATAATCTGCGTTGTTGCTTTCACGTATTTAACTTAATCCAAAGCTCTCATCATCATCAGTGCGACGACTTTTAAGCGGAAGTGTTTACCAGAGAGTTGGTTCACCTTCTTTTAGCAGTCTGACTGACTTGTTCCCATTTCTCCTATTTCTTCTGATAAAGGTAAAGGCTGTCCAGCACCAACAGAAGGTTTCAGCAGTTCGCTCTACAGTTACCAGTGCAAAGGTCAAGCTGGACGTTGATGGCAGTGTCGGCGATACCGGTGTTAACGGCGTCGGTGGCGATAGGTGCAATTCTCTACCGGCGCGTCGGCTGCACTCGGCCGGTAGTAGCCCTAACTCAACCCCCGTCCACTCGGCACCCCGGCATTCCCTGTTAGCCGAACCGCTTGTCGGTGATTTGGCTCCTGGAGGACCACCACCACCCACTTCTCCCCCCCTCGCATCCCCTGCAACTTCTCAACCTCCACCTTTGTCTTGGACAACTTCGGCGTCGTTGTTGAGGTGACTTTTTAGATCATTAAATCCATGAATATTTTACTAACACGGATTAAACAGTAACGGTTCAGTCTAAACGCTGCATTTTCCAACATTATTTGGTTTTATTACCTCCATTCATATCTCCAGGGGCTGGTGCTGCATCGATGGGTGACATGTAGCGATTGTCGGCGCTAATAATCGTGCTGACTTTTTTCTATTTCAAAATTATCACTTTCATTTCGAGTTCGCTTGGTGCCACTGCCTTTAGTGCTGTTACTACGACAGATTAGTCACTTCACCAAAATCGTCAGAAGGTGAGGTGGTCTTAGGGAGTCCCGCTGTCCCTCCTCGAAAACTGTCACTTTCTCCCGGTTGATTGGTCGATTGATCAATATATGACATGGAAAGGTCTGTGCTTTTGTGACATTTCCTTCCTCTCTTTGTTGGCACCACGACGCAGTGACGTGCATATCTTGTGTCTTTCTAGTCCGCTTGCTTTCTTGTTTGCTTGCCCTTCGGAAGCACCAGTGGTGGTGGCATTGAAATCGGATGCACTGTTGGGGTGATTCACTCTGCATACGCACACGCAACAGCAACGGGTGTTAAACTCTTTTGAACGCCATATTTAGGTTCCTTTCTACCCCTTTCCAATTGCTGCGTGGTTGGGGTAATGCGTCATGCAACTAGGCAATGCTGTCTGTACTTACCTTTGCTCTTTTAATATGATACTTCCAAAATTGGTGTCCACCTTTCAACTTCTTCCAGGTGACAGTTTCTTTTTACCCCATTGAGGTGGTAAATGGGTATAACCAGTTCTTCGATCGAAGTCCAAATGAACGTTTGCTCTGTCCGATAGAGATGTTGTAGTCATTGAATCATTCAATCTAGTTATAAAAACTGAAACATAAGGGGACTGCTTTGTGAGGTAATAAGGAACCTAGTTATTCCCTTTACTTGTCTGTTCAATTGAAGGCTGCCAACCATTTCTAGATTTTACGTTAAGCCTTAAAATTATGCGTAAAAGCCACAAAAAAGATCCGGTTCAGAAATCTAACTTTATCACTTTATCATACATATTCACCGGATGAAGTTAACTGCTCAGCCTTTGCGACTACCTGGAAGACGCTATTTTTACAATCTAGATTTAATTTATGCGGTATTTTCTTGTTTTGCTTTGGGTAGTTAAAGTGGAGACGCTCATTCCCATTTCTTAAAGCTTTACCAATTACTATAAGCTTAGTTTTATGCCTCAAACATATGCATAAAATTTAGATTACGAATCACAGATTATTTCAAATCCAGAACACTATTTCCTACCTATTAGTAAGAATGCACCGATTAGTCCAACGATTCCTTAGTCCGTTTTCATTTGCTTTCTGGCAGATCAAAGCCCATTTTCAGTGTCCCGCGTGACAATACCTCACCTGCAAAGGAGTCCTTCCTCCTCATGCACTCCGCTACTCCTTCTACCTGCACTGTCTCCTCCACTGCTACTCCCACGAGTACCTCCGCTTCCACTACTCCGCGACTGAAGCGCCACCTCACCGCTCCCCCCTCCTCCCCTTCCGCCGTTGCCACTAAGAACAACGGCTCCGGGGCGATCTCAGAGGCCGTCTCAAGTGTTCTCTCCGCTGCAGCCGGTGATTCTGTGCCTTCTTCCACTACCACCACTGCTGCCTCTGCTTCTACAGCTACCACAAATACCTCCGGTACCACCGCCGTTGTGGACACGGCGACGGATCCGCTACATGAATTGGCGAAGCGCACCGACGCGGGTTCAAAGCGCAACGCCCTGCTGCGCTGGTGTCAGGGTCGAGTGGCGGGCTACCGGGGGGTCGAGGTGACCAACTTCTCCTCTTCCTGGAATGATGGTCTGGCGTTGTGCGCCCTCCTCCACACCTTCCTACCACACCTCATTGCACCCAACTGGGAGCGGGTTGTCAATAGCATGGATAAGCAGCGCCGCTTTGAGGTGCGTTGAATTGTTCTCTCTGTTGTGGCGTAGCCATCTGAATCATCCCCGAAGAGCTAACGGTGCATGTGTGTGGAGGAAAATGTGCTAGTATCGTGCATACTGTTTGAGGTCCCAGAAGCACAAGTAGAACGCCAAGTCATTAAGAAGGAATTCGGAACCACGTGGAATAAGGTGCTAGTGGAGCCAGATTAATGTACGATTAATGGGGGTGTCATTTTGTTGCAGGTGCTCTGCGATGAATGGTGACGTTATTTTCGAAGTTACACGCAGCATATCTCTTAGTGATGCGCAGTCAAGATGGGGTGGTGTTTTAGCTTCTTCCTTAGTATGGCAGTGGGAATTGTTGGCACCTGCGAGGCAGGAATTCAAATGTGTTGAGGGATTTTCGTCCCAAAAAATGGCTTTATGGTTATATTCATGACAAGAAGTTCAGGTAGGAGTGGTAGAAATGGCCGATTTGAGACGTGGTCGAACTTTTTCAATGAATTTGCACCCATTGTTCGCAAGTCATGGTCTTTGAGGACGTTTGCACACGAGCCAAAGCATATTTGCTGTATTAACGGTGGAAGCTCGGTTGAACTTTTCGCACTAGTCATATCTTCCATCTTTACTTCCCTTTCAACCATCTGTTGAGGTCATGCTGGAAAAGAATACTGGAGATTTTACTTAGTTACCACTTTGACAGAAATCTTGTGACAGTTGTTTTCAACATGAATTCTAATTCATTTTGTTGCAGACAGTGATCCAGACTATACGTAAAACGATGCCAATCCTTTGTAGTCGGACTCAGCAAATGGTGCTGAAAGGCTAAGGTGTTGAAGCTGCCCACGTTTCGCATGCTAATCGAGCATCGCCAAGCCTAATTCTTCTGTCCTGCTGCGTATAATTAAATCAGTCATACACATGAGGGTGTTACTTCTCTTTTTTTCTTTTCTAGGCGGCTATTTTTGGCATTAATTTTTCTTCATACAATCTGCCTTTTCTAGATGTTTTTCGGTTGGCAACTTTTCTATCTGCAAAGGGTTGCTGAAGTTGATAGTTGCTACTCCTTCCGTTAGTTATTTCCTTTTTTGTGTAAACCATTAAATTGTGTATCTGAAGCAAATTAGCCAATTTTAGTTTTATTTATGCACCGAAGCCGTTACACGATCTTAAATAGAAGCACTGTGCTTTCAGTTCACTGGCCCAGTGCCCATCGTATTCTCTACGAGCCCTATCATTGTGCTGTTCATTATTATTTTGCTGCTAAAATGTACTTTATATCTGCCTTTCACCACCAGCCTGTCAAGTAAGCTGTCTTAAACACTTACATCTATTTTTTGCGAAAAACAAATTAAAGGGGGGCGTAAAATGACTCTGTGTGTGATTTCAGCTCCTCTTCTCCTGCTCTGAAAATGTGCTTTCCATCTAGAGGATGCGTTTGGCTCTTGACCAATTCTATAGGCTTCTCGTAATGCGTCTCCTTGCCTACCCATGAATCACCTCAATAACGTGAAAATACTGAATTATTTAATGGATTAAAGGATTATTCTTGATTATGCTTTAGACCAAGCACTCTTCCGTTCCAAGAGATGGTATTGCTTAGCTGGCATAACCAAGGCGCAAGTTGCATGCGTTTCCACTTAAATGCGTCTGAAAGACACTGAAGCTGAAAGAAAGCTCTATTCGTGTTGCTGATAGGGCTATTCTCTCCAGCAGAGTTGTAGCCAGGTGCTTAACCCTTGGCTATTCGCTTCACTCCGTGCGACTACTGGCGATTACCTCCATTGTTGGTATTGAGAAGGAGGCAAGCTTTTATGCAGGCTACTCTCTCCTGCTGCAATACAGCATCATGAAATGGACTTGGATTTCATGACAAAATGGAGGTGGTCTACTTATTCTTCAATTGAACGCTTGGTAACAGTCTTTTTGCACTTTAGCATTATTCCTCTCTACATCTAACGCCAACATTTTGACTAGGAGCAGGCATTGGTTCTCATCTGAAGATTTTGATTGCCAGGGGCTTGTAGATCAAAAAGTTCTTCCAGATCGTACCTTTGTGACATTGTTTGGAGGCAGTTTGTAACAAAGGCAAATTGTTTGCTGACTTGGTTGCACTCGAAATTCTACGTTGAAATATATTTAAGTGCTGAAACTCATGCAGCAACTCCGTTTTGCCCCTCTTTCTGGGACGCATAGAATTGGTGTTTGTCATGGTTGCGTACCTTTTTTGACTCAATTAAAATAAGTTTCTCTTGAGACGAAGCACCGTTTCAATTGACAGCGATCATAGATTGTGGGCAGTCCTGATAGGTTTTGATCACATTGGTATATTTTTACCTCATTTATTGAATCCAACTTTTAGACGAATTAGGTCCATTTTCTTGAACGCAGCAGCTACTATTCAGTCGTCGTTCTCGTGGCTTGAACTCTCCGTCTCCGTTTTGGCTATCTTAGCGTTGATTTTTCCCTCCTAATGATGATAGGAGCGATATATCCTCTTCTACCCTCGAACGTGTGTTGCATTACAGGTGGCTTTCGCGGCAGCGGAGAGCCAGGGTATTCCAACGACCCTTCGTCTGAGTGATATGCTCACCAAGGATCGTCCAGACTGGAACCATGTGATGACCTACATCGCCTCGATTTACAAACACTTTGAAGCCAACCCTTAGTCCCCTTTGCCCCCCTCCCTTGTCCCAATTCTCGGTTGTACATCCATGTTCTCTCTTCATCCCCCCGCATTTATTATTACTTTCCAGTCCCAGTACTGTTTTATCACAACCGGCGTTTGAGATGGACGCGATAAAAGAAATGCAGGATTTTCACTCTTGACAATCACATTCATACGTATGCGCACACGCTGACTTTCCACCTCCCTCTTCCTATGTGTGGGTGAAAAACGTCGAGCAAAATTCTTGTTTTTAATGGTGCTACACCCACACAACTTTAGATATGAATGAATTATTTCTTATACTGTAGTGGCTGATTTACCTTTGGTTTTGTATGCATCGACTCACCATTTCAGCGCTGTAAGACATGCTGATCTAGAAGTAGTATTAATGCAAGTGTGCGGAAGGCTTTGAAGACTAATGGTGGGTGCAACAGAATGGGGAGACATTGAAGCCACCCCGATTTTCCAGTACCTGTCTCGATTTTGAACTCTTCATTGGAATCTCCCGCGGTGTTGTGATGGATGGCGATTTTTAAAACAGTGGTAAGGTGCGGTATTTCCTTGTCGTGTTGATATCGGCGAAATGCGGTCGAGTGTACCCACCAGGGGGGGGGAACCCAGCACAACAATCCCAGTACCATCCACCTAGTGAGGCTTTCGTTGAAGGCCGCGACGGTACACTAGTAGTGAAGAAGAAGGAAGTACTCATCGTGTGACTTTCGGTTCTCTCTGGTTGAGAAGTTTGCAACAGTTAAGGTAGATGCTTGAAACAATAAGGAGGCTCCGCAATCGTGTGATATTTGTGTAGTTTGTGTGCGATTCTGTGAGAATGACAGAGCACCTGGGGCTTTGCTCGTTTTGGAGGAGCCACTAATCTCCCGGGTGCGAACGCTTGTAATTATATTGTTACCCTCGGTCTTGTGTGCATTATAACATTTTTAGGGGGGCAACCCGGGCAACAGCACCGCAAATGAGGCTGAGAGAGTGAGTAGTGAACTTGTAATGTCAAAGCGGTATTTTCTTTGCTGAAAAATAGACGTACATGACTTCACCAAAGTACGTTGCTATCTGCATCGGTAACAAAGGCTGCATCTCCATGGCTTTCCGCATGCACAAGCCACTAAGTCCACTGACCTGGGCCGTGCAGATGTTTCACAGGTTTTAGGAATCCAGGAGAAACGCATGGGTATTTTATAGTCTCGAGGTCTGGTAAGCAGGATAAGGTCGTTTAAAAGACTGGAAAAGCTTTGTTTGGTGTAAATTATGCAGATTGTAACATCTGCGGTGAATTGCATGGGTAAAGCGATCATTCCCCGATTTATCATCTCATTAGTGTCTTCGGTTGTACCAAATTCCAATGACATTCGTTCATATTAGAATGGAATTATCCACTACCTGGCACATATCCAACAGCCCTGACTGAATGACTTTTTACTGAGCTATTTTTTTTCCTGCCATAAAACTGCCAGCCTTGGTGTGACGTACGTATCATTTAATCAAATATCTCAAGAGTTGTATGGGCCAACCACTTCATCTCCCATCGGTAACAAAATTTGTACTCTGCGTAGTAATTAACATCTTTACACTTCACTTTAAAGCGAACAAAGTTATTGCAAAAGTAGATGAAAACTAAAGCGAAACTAGGAGGCTATAACACAAGAGACCTTGAAAACTTCAGCGTTTTAATGTCAACAACAATAAATTGACTTTAGAACGAGATGGTGCACCAGAAGGGAAGAAGAAATTGTCGATTGGGAAGTGGGGATTTTACTAAACCGGTCCTTCAAAACCTCCTACCCTCGAATGCCAAGACGGAGTAGTTGATGAGAAGTGGGATTGACTTTTTTGGAGGGTGGCGCATTGTGATTTCCTCCTCCCATAACCCTACCCAAATTCAGCTATGAAGATTGAAGTAGTATAAATGCCCTTCAACGAAGAATCATTAAAAATAAGTTCTGAATACTTTTAATTGGGCATAAAATAAAGTCCACTCCTTCTACATTCTTTTAAGTAGAGGTTTTTCCAAGTTTAACAATTCCTTTTGCCAAGAATTGCCATATTTTGGCCATGCCCTCGCGCTTCTGCTAGGGAGCATAAACTGGAACGCTAGATGTAAGGAAAGGGACACGCTTAAAAGAAGGCTCCCATGAGCATCTGTGCGAGTCGTAATCTTAGGAGGGCGGTTTTTGTCTGATTCGTTGGCTATTGCACTGTATAACACTAAATATTTATTTAACTCTGGGTTTTAGTAAAAGGCTACTTAGATGCTCCGCCATTGTATCTGCTGCGGGCGGTACGGCCTCCAAGTCATGTCAGTGGTCTCTCAGCCCTTCTGCATGTCAACAGTGCACATTTTGCCTGAGCATTATGGCTTCTTTCGTCTTTAGAGAAGCCTCGGGGCTCCACAGTCTAGTTTGTTTAATCCGATTGTAGCAACGGTTGATTGCCCACCAGAACACTTTCATTTCTTTTTATTTTAACATGTCTCCTTGGCCATCATGAATAAATTGTTTACAGCCAAAAGGAAAACACAGCCTATTCCTGCATGCTTTTGGCCAAGTAACATAAGCAATAAGATAAAGACTTTTCACCATGCGATAGATGCAGTTTTGTTTTTAATTATAGAAGCCCTTTCGTCTCTCCGATTTGTACCATCATCTTGGTGGTGCGAGTGAGATCATGCACGATTACACTGGACGGAAGTGCGGGGCGCGTGTCACAGCAGTAGCAGGGTACACGTTGAGATGTTCCAGTACGCCTAATAAGATGGCACATTCAAAGTCCGGCGATGATTCACTGCGTGGGTTAGAATTGGAAAATCCTGCACAAATAAACGCCTCCTGGGCAATGCATGTTGACCGTTAGATGCCGGTCAGATTTTAAGAACTTCGTGGTTGGACTGAGGCAGGGCAGATGTGTAACGATAAGTTGGTAACGAAGCAAACAGAGGAACTTGCGAATCGTAAAACATATTTGATGTTAAAAATTAGTACGTCTGATGTTGGTCTCCAGAAAAAGTGGCTCTTCATCCAAATTTGGGCATTAAACGCCATCAAGTTTTCGAATCCACCCATTAAGCTGGGAGTACCCTACATCTACTTTACTGCTTTTAACTCAACTAGTCTATTTGTGGCACAATTCGGTGTTTGCCATGAACTGGTAAAGCGCACATGCCACATCTATGTGGCTCAGGTTGGGAAAGTTCGACGTATACGATATGGGAAATATCTCTTAAAAAGACACAAAAAGTTAGGCCAATGAAATTTTAAAACTAAAGTTTATACACAGAGTTACACACAAGCCTCCGATTTTACAAGAACTATACCTTTTAAATGCGTAAATAGACGAATAAATTTACATGAATTTTTATTCTCTGTTTTATCAGGAAAAATAAATCGCGATCTGGATAGATTGTTTTTAACCCATGAATTCACTACCACAGTGGAATATAAGCGTGAATGTACCAATCCTTCTTCTTTAAACAAACCCAGCCCCCATTACAACGCAAGATCAAAATTAAAAAAGGGTAGTAGCTACCGTCGCCGTCGCACTAGCCAACCAGATGAGGATGGTGTTGCGGTACCTGTGTGTCTCATTCGAGTAACGTTACGATAACATGCTAACATTGCAAAAAAGAGGAACCATACTTAATGTCATAAATTGAACAGAAATTTGCCTTGGTAAATAAGTTCAATAATAAAACTAAGATTTATGGGAAGCAAATATGAATTAAAATTAGAAGTCGAAATGAGGATTTGCGGGCATTAGTGTAGTGCGTTGGTCGGCAAAGCTTCCGCCGGGTAGCACCGCGTCCGGGTCATACCAGTGGTCGCTTGGCCCTTCTGCACGCCGAAAATATATACTCTGCCCGAGTATTACGTCTCCTTTCGACTTCAGGGAAGTCTCAGGGCACCACATCGGTAGCAGCAGAAAGCTAACCCGATCTTAAAGGACATCTATCCTGATTTTTACTGGTTGATGGTAAACCTTAGCGGGGTGGACCAAGTGCATATACTAGGGGTGGGAGAATTGGTGGCGGTTTAAAACAGAAGTGTCGAAAATAACGCCTATCTTTGGCAAATACCTTGGTTTCGTGGGCTGCAGGAAAGCTATTAACAAGTGATCTATCTTTAAACCATCTGGAAAAGTTTGTTACCGAGCTGCCTACGGTACCTGTATGGAGATGCCAATTATGTGAACACGCAATTCCCTTCTATACATCTTTGCTAGCTGAGTAGAGCCCTTCGTTCGTTTACGATTACAAAACCTATTTTTACCAGTCTAGCCATGAACAAGGTAACAAAAGAGTATTTTTCTTGTAAACTAGGCAAGCACGCAAAACAGGAAGATATAGAGCAAAGAATTCTCTCTTGGCGCTATATATGCCAATGTGAGTCCCATTTTTCTGCCAGAGTGCATAAATTAACATTATGCAAATGACAGAAATCACGACCGGTCACACTGAAAGTAATTGTGAATACATTTTGCAGGTAGCATCAATGTGGGACCACAGCATTTCGCTGAGGAGAGTTGGGGGACCAAAGGTATGGGCGGTGATTTGATAATCTCAGGCGCAACCAAAGAAGTCACAGCGTTAAAAATGAAATAAAACAATGTACGATTTGAATGCCATTAGGTATTGGTCACCACAGGCTGATTTTTAACTACTAACAGGGCAAATGCCTGAATTACTGTACAGAGTCTGGTTACGAAATTGCGCAGTTGATTTCATTCCTGAGAATTATTTACCTTGTAGCTTGTGCGGATGAAATATAAATAATTTGTGAATTGTGACTGAAGCGTGGCTGGGTAGTAAATGTGTTGGCTTCCAAATGGAGTACTAGCATTAGACGATAATGCAGTTGCCTTTTAAAGAACGGAGTCAAGTGGAGTTGCTTTTGGTTGTCGTCAAATAAAGCAGCAGCAGCAGCTGGTACTCCATCCATATTTAGTCCTTCTACTGATAATTCCCCAGTAGTATTAAATTAACAGTACATGTGCGCCGTTACCGATGCATCCACTTTGTAGAGGCCTTTCAACAATAACCATTTAACTTCTCTAAAACAAGAAAAAAATAATCAGCATTTTATATTATAGAACCAAACAGAATGGTGACATATTTTGTCACTTAGATCGCGCAAGCCGAAAGCCATATTCGATCTGCTAACAACTGGCCAATCAATGGATTTTATCGACCGAACAGACATGGAAACGTGCGCGCACACACCAAGGAACCAATGAAATTCTCCGTCTATAGGCCAAGCTGAAATTTTGATTTTACCTTGAAGTCTTCATTTTAAACCACAAAAACACTATCAAGTTGATGCTTTAGTCTATTCTCGATTAAGTTTATGGAAAATGTTGGAGTTTCTTAGGATTGAGCAATTTTAATTTCTGGTACTGCTACTACCACCACTAAGAGAGCGGCAGATGGGTGTGGTGCGCCTCACATTTGACTGTCTATGAGGTTTTTATTCCATCCATCTAGGCCAAAATGGTACGCCTATAAACACAGTCCTGCTGATTGCACCACAGATCTGTCTTGGGTGAAGTGAGAAGTTGTTCTAGCTTTAACTACGATTGCTAGTTTTACATTACCAAAGCCATTTTATTCACATAAGGTAATGGGGTTGCGGAAAAACTAGTCTAAAAAATAAGACAATCTTTTAGACACTATCTCCTTGAATCTACCTAAACGGATTCCTTGACTTGCCGGTTCGCTTCGAATAACTGATCCATCCCTTTCCATTACAATGGCCTTCAACTCACAGTCATCCACTTTGCCTCGTAATAAGACGGAAGGAACGAAATTTACCCTTCAAATTTTAGATGCACTATGTGGTTGGTGAATACAATGTGACTGGTTTCTAGAAAAATGACAGCTTTTTACTTATTTACAGCTTCATATGAAGACTTCAAGCAATAGTCACACAAGCAACAAGCACTTGGTGAGAGCTGTCGAATGACAGGCATAGGAGGGACATTAAAGCCAAAACAGGCCATTTGAATTCACAAATCAAAAACGCAGCTGAAGAAATATAAGGTCTATCCATTTTTCAACGTAGTCGCCTGCTACACTTGTCCCAGCGTTCTGTTGCTACCTGATAATCAGATTCAGCATAAAAAACTTGCCTGTATGGCTAAAATCACTTCAGGACAGTCTCTCTTAGTAATCAGCTTGTAATGGGTTGTCGAGGGTATCCGTTTGTGAACGAATGCATTCGCCATTTCCATGAAAAGATGTTCTCTGTAGAATCTCGTCACAAAACAGGAATCCAGGATCGGGCACGCGGTCTAAGAATTGACTGTTCGCTCATGGGAATAAGTGTTGTGCTATGGCTTGGAGCCACCACAGCTGGGCTCATCACGTCAGAGGTGCACGGCCTTCCCTAGATCCTTGACATTGCTAAAATTGCTTAGCACTACTAAGCTTCAAAAGTGTTGTACGGTTTAACAAGTAAAATTTGGCGCTCTTTTTTTTTTAAAAAATGTCCGTTTTATTTCGCTCAGGAACCCACTAACACTGTTGACTGCCATCTAGATTTAGCGTGCAGGTTGACCCATACAGGCGGCATGAGGCGGGTGTCATTAAGATGACACCTGTCATAACTCTCCCGCATGAATCCCCCAAACAATTTACTTAAACTAGAACAGCTAAAGCACGATGACCAAATGCCAACTACAAAGGCTTTTACTCATATAACAACAAAGCACAATGCAATCAGCCATGGCCAGAACTCGTTTAAAAGGTGTCTCGACTAAGCCACAAGCCTATCAAGAGGCGCCTATTGGTTGGAAAGGGGCGGCGGAACCGAACAGATGATGCGAGTCAGGCGAATGAACGAGGAGCGAAAGGACATTGAGAAAATGACTTATTCGGAAGTAAATCCCCATATAACAGGTTTTCCCCACATTTTTGCATAAAAGAGCTTAATTTGCTCTAAAAGGCCTTTCACAGACCGGGAGGTGATTAACTACTATAAGGTGGCGACCAATGGGACAATTCCTCTTTCGCTACAGCGCAATGTCGAAGAGGGGAAAAGTCTTGAATGTGGTAGGCTGATGGATTAAGGGATGGCTTCCAATGCAGTGCTGACGAGATAATGGAACTTCGTAGAATTCATAAGAATGTAGCGTTGCTTCCTTCGTGTCTTGAGGAGAAAATTTGGTCACAACGCCATTCAGTGGTGATCTGTTGGTCTATTTGCACCATTAGAGAGTTGGTTAAAGTTTTCCAAGAAAAATTTGCGCGCATTATTAAGATATGCACATATAACAGATCTATCAGAACTACTGAGAAGTAAAGTAGTGATTTGGACACATCGTCCTTGCCGACGGTGTCATATTTAGGTGCCATCCCAATTTTCTTACTTGAGTTAGGGTCACAAGTAGTGTCACATTCTTTATCAGTTTACGAAAGCAGGTACAAGGATGGTATATTGTTGGCAGCAGTAAGGCGACCTGACGCAAACTAAAAATTCAATGCTGAAAACCGGAATCCCAACTTTGCAGGAGGAACCATGCGCTGCAGGCGACTTGGTCTTTGAAGATTGACGACAGAGGGTTTGTTAAAAACACAATGGTTATGATTCTTGTCTCTTGGGTGGTTCCTAAGACACCGCCAATATCGCAGTGCTCAAAGTAGGAGGGTGCACGTCCAAATACATGGACCTTTCAAGCTCTACGACTCAGCCGCCCTGTTTGATGTATGGTCATCCATCCACACGCACAGCCTCTTATCCCATCTATAAGCTAATAGCGATAGCATGCAACAGTACATCTTCGCAGGTAGTTTTGATGCCATAATTGAATTTCCATGCCGGCTTCAATGACGTCTTCCCCACACCCACAGCTCCTCAGCCTTATTACGACATCAAAGGTGCACCAGGCACACAAAAAAGCAGAGCTGCAGCTGCACCTCCAGAGAATGGTCTTATTATCACAAAAACTAAACAGGAGATAGGGGAATAAGCTGCCGAGGAGGATGGAGCGGGAGAGGAGGAGACAGCAACTACTAAAGTGAAGTCACTTGAACGGAGGCGAAATCCGGGGGGTCGAGGATATCCTTTGCGCTTTGAATGAGCCTCAACTCGTACCGATCAGACTTTTGCATCATATTGGTGGGATCTAGTGGGTGTAGAAAAGCATTGCAACAGAGCGATATTTGCTTTAAGTGAATATACAGTTCTAGCTACCTTTTCTGTCCCCCCATGACCCGAGCTTTACGATGGTGACGTGGGTGTCTGTTAATGTTGCGCATGCAATCAGCCTCCCAGCATGCAACAGTGCTACTTCTAGGAGCTACTGGAACACCACATTGGCAACAGCACAATTTAGAGTGACTTATCAACTTTCAGCCACTCCGCGAAGGCTAGCAATGAAGCTGTACCGTATTTGAATGAAACAACCACTGGGAATGTTGGTGTTAGACCGTAATCGATGACCAAAACAACCAGTACATTTAGAGAGATCCTACCAAAAAGGCCGGCTTAAAAAAATTCTATCCCTACGACAAATTACTGATCGCTTACCAGAGCTGAGATTTTCAGCATATTCCACTGTTCGTTTGAGAACAGCGTGCATTGTACACTGAATCTTGTAGAGTGCTTTCTGCAAAAAACAATAAATGACCAGCTATTTTTTTGAAAAAAAGATAAAAGCATCGGCAACCTGATCGTGACAGAAGATGCCATCGCGATCAATCTATGATTAGGTACCTCCAAATATTTTTTATTACAAATGGAAAACTATGTTGGCACTGCCTATTCGACATATTACTTTTAGACAGACACGATTAATGATATCGTCTTTTTCTTATAATTTTGCTAGTTCCAGTGTCTTTCTAACTATTTTTGAGCTCATGGGGTCAGTAGAGCCGAATTAAACCATCAAAAGTTTATAGGTAATTGACACATTGGCAAGATTTCTAAAAGCTAACAAAGATCATTAACTGGAACACACCATCATGTCAAGGTTGCCATCGTGCTTTTCAAAGTATATCAACGTCAAGCTGCTAAACAAGTCACCAGTGCCAAAGAAGGGGACTTCTAATTTGGGGAATAGAGCACGAACACGTTGAGCTAAAGTTGGAAAAACAAAGCATGAGTCATCCACGATAAGGCAATAATTAGAAAAATAAACCAAGCACTGAGAGTGCCCTCCCTTTTTGACCCAAATCTCCGCTGAATCTGCCACATTTTCTCAACTCAGCAAGATCTGGACGGTAGCTAATGTAAGTGGCAAGCTGCCTGAAACCCTGTTTGTCTTCAAAGAGTAGATCAGTGCTGCTAAAAATGACAGTGGGAATACCATAAGTCGAATGAAGTAGGTCAATGCAGTGGAATGTAGAGTCTTCATCGGTAATTTTGCATCCAGTTAGAAGCCTGAATAAAACAAACTTATATTATTTAAATAAACTTACTCAGCCTCGAACTGATTCGGCAGCAAAACATCAGAAATTGGCAAAATTTTCTCCCTATATATGGGAATTAATTCTTCTGGTACATACTAAAAACAAGTCTGGAAAATCTGAAGCCTATTCACTTACGATATGACCATTGTCACCAATAACAGGATCACAATCTAGAGAATAAGATGAATCAGAGAAACCATACAGAATCTGCAATGTGGATTGGCCGACTTGGTTTCCATAGCAATTTTAGCCAGTTGTATGAGAAAATCCGGATCGCCAACATATCCCGTAAGTAGAGCATCATAATTGGCGGACCTGTTCTGTTTCAGCGAATCATATATGGATTCCAAATGTTTAAGGGACAAAACTTGTCCAGTACAGTGCGCATACTCTGAAGGGTAATAAATTGAAAAGAGGACTACGGGTATGGCAGGATAGTTGGACAGAATTTATATTGTCAACTTCGTAATTATGCAGCTGTTTAGAAAGACAGATCAAGCTAAGAACTAAACAAACTTGTAAAGGAAAGACCGCGCTTTTGTTTCCTACGTATCCATGGACAACATGGCTCTGTACAGACAGCACGCGTTTCGACTCCATGTAAGCGCCAATGTGTGGTACACCGTAACAACCTTGTATGCTTGTATTACCACCTACAAACGTCCCTCGGTGTGTACTGTTGGTTCGACTAAACAAGATGAGTCGAACACACATAACCATTGCATGTATCCTTGTTTTAACGAAAAAATAACAAATGCTATATATGTAAACTTTTTTGGAGGACTAATGCTTGCTTTTGATTATGGATTTGTTATGTTATCAACTTAAATGCTGTTTTACATCCTCATTTTGACTAACTTATAACAAACATGCAAACTACAAATCATACATAGCACGCAAAATGGCAAAGGTCTAAATACATTGCAATGCTTAACTATTTTCGGCCCTTCACTTAGGTCTTGTGGGAACGTAAGCGCCTCCTTTGGCACCTCGGATGAGCACTGTGGCTTATTAGCCATGTCTTTAGTCCCTCAGCACTTTTATAGGTTGCTAGGGCACGCTTTATTCCGAAGTTTCCCGCTTTTGTTTCCAGAGAAGTCACGAAGCGCTGCAGCTATCGACTCGTACATGACAGTGCATAACTGGTCCCAAGGAAAAGCCAAACTCTCATCTTTTACAGAACTTTTAGTATATACACCTCTTGATGCTGTTCGAGCATAAAGTATCTTTTTGTACCTCTTATTTTTATTCAAGTGATTAAAGGCGGAGGTGAAAGAGTTGGGCAAGTGTACCATAATATTGTGGGAGAAGATACGTGTCTTTGCCCTATCTTCACACATTACTGTGTAATGCTATATTAGTTTAATTTTCGGGAAAAAAAGGAGACACTTTGGGTCTCCGCCACTGTACCTTTTGTGGGTTGTTATGCCTCCTGGTCATGCCAGTAGCCCCTACTCCTACAGGGTACCAAATGGATGTATTTTGTCTGGGTATTATGCCCTCGTTCATCTTTAGAGGAGTCTTAAGTTGCTACTGTTATATTTGCGGGATACAAATTAATAATGGTCGGCAAAAATAAATGTTACTTTACTGCTATGCAGCTGAAACCACAACCGTAAGTAATTTGAAGAAGTTCTCAAAAATTTTTAGAGGAAACCTAGTTAAGTCTCGAAAATTGTACCATTCTGTACTACACCTATTATTTAACCACTTCGACTCATATTGCGGTTGGTGCCGCTTGTAGTGTACAAGCTTATCTCACCTGTTAGTTCATTACCGTATGGGTTAGTGTTAGTGTTGTCTGGTAATGGTATTTTCAGTTAGTACTTTGAGTACCTTTACAGACATTTGGGCGAATTCTTCAGGAAAGAATCGCTTATCAATATGGGTATCCTAATATATCCTTGTTATTTTTCTGTGCCAGTTCATAATTCCAGGACTGGCATTTATGTAACATTCCTGTAAGATGCTCTAGGTTACGTGGTTTCCCATGAACTCGTCATTATGGCGTGATATTTATTTTAGAAGATGCCCAAATTGGAGAAACGAGGCTCACGTCGCGGTTCTCGGCCTGTACAAAAGCGATCCCGTCTGGACGAAACTGCGGGTTTGAATGACCTTCAGCCCTCCTACAGCGACCAGGAAGCTAGCAACGACAGTTTTGCCACCACCGCCATGGACACTAACTTCGACGACGATGAGGATTACGAGGAGATGGAAGAGGCAGATGAGGAACGAGTCATTTCTCGCACTTCTGCTGGTATCACGCAGGGAAGCGGTGCCACCACTGTCACACCAACTCCCCGCGATGAGTTCGGTGCCAAAGATCTCCGTGTACTCCTCACTCTTCGTTCTGATCACCCTACCCGTCCACTTTGGGTCGGTCCAGACGGTCACATTTTTCTTGAAACTTTTGGTCCCTTGGCCAGCAAGGCGCAAGATTTCCTTATTGCCATTGCCGAACCTGTCTGCCGGCCAGAACACATCCATGAGTACAAATTAACTTCCTATTCCCTTTATGCCGCGGTTTCTGTCGGTCTTCGCACCAGCGAGATTATCGGCTGTCTCCGACGCCTCTGTAAAACCGACCTTCCCCCAGGCATAATAGCCTACATTCGCTCCTGCACTCTCTCCTACGGCAAGGCAAAGCTGGTCCTCCGAGGTGGACACTTCTACGTAGAGAGTAATCATCGTGTCTTTCTCAAGAAACTCGCTGCAGACTCGATAATCAAGGAGTGCTTGGTGAATACTCCCACCGCTGAGGGCCTCTCCGAGGTGACACTACACAAGTTTGACACCCCTGATACGGTTCTTGCTCTTGGTGTGGAGACAAAAGATGCCTCCAGGACTGCTTCCTCCGCTGATGGCGCAGGAGAGGCACAGAACTCCGTTTCAGATGGAGGTTTAAAGGATATTCTGAGGCTCTACGCCGCAATTGATGCGGAAGAGGAGGAGGCTGAAGGGCTGGAGGCGGGGCCTGTGGGCGTGGAGGTGCGAGAGGAAGTGGAAGACTCCACTGGCGATGCTGATGCGTTGGACATTGAAAAGTTAGGTATTGAGGGTGCGGCAGGAGATAAGGAAGGAGAGGAAGAGGAGGATGACGACGATACTGCCAAAAGTAAGTTGTCACAGAAGGAAGAAGGGAAAGGGAGATTGAAGCCCTTTGAGACGGTGGCAATTGAGGTGCAGCAGAATGAAATCGAACGACTACAGCGGAGGTGTGTGGAGCTGGAGGTGCCGTTGCTGGCTGAATACGACTTTCGACAGGATAAGTTGAATAAGGATATGAGTGTAGATCTGAGGGCAAGCACCACTCTGCGACCGTATCAGGAGAAGAGCCTACGGAAAATGTTTGGTAATGGACGTGCGCGCTCTGGAGTTATTGTACTACCTTGTGGTGCAGGGAAGACTCTTGTAAGTCGCTCATTTTGGACTTCCATTCTATAATTAAAGCTATTGACTCCGATCCTTTAAATTGGCTTTCTACATTTTCGTACCTTTGTTTTTGGTCAAATTGCCGGAATGCGGTATCTATGTTTTTTATAGGAGTTTTATTGCTTTTGACGTGATTATCTCCGGTGTTATTTGAGGGGCATCCATGTGGCTAATCTTTAATCTGGCTCCCATTTAATAAAGTATTTTTGTGGTTTTCAATCAGACTGATAGGCCACAAATACTCACCAACGATTTATGTGTTGTTTAAGCCAGCATTTCTAATCATTCTCCCAACGGTATCATAAATGCCTCTTGATTGACCATTTTGGTCGACGTAGAAGAGCACCTTTGTCGCTTTCCAAGCGCTTTATAGAAAGTTACTCTTAGAGTTGTTATGAATAACACATTTAAAACATATTTCCCCGCATCTACGATAAAGCGTTTCGCTAGTATCCGAAGCAGCTTTGACAATAATTTTCTTTTTGTGCACTTCCTGATACTTTTCAATCATAATGTTAATTTAGACAGTCAACGTTATTGGCCATCCTGCTTTTTGCATTAATATTCCCAGCAGTTAGAACACTCCCCGCTATTCCTATAGTTTCTTGTGGCTTAACCAACATTTAAATTGGTGTTTTGCTTTATCTGTTGCTCAGTTATAAAGCCCCAGGCGCTCCTGTGCTTCTGTGTTGAGGAAACTTTCTTCCGTAGATTTATATACATGTTAGGGTCAAATAATTAAACTTTCTGAGAGTGTAAGTCTGTCTTGGAACAACACTAGCAACTTATGAGTTACACGAAGCTGTTATTCTTCTGACTTTGTAACACTCATCAAGTTTATCTTAATGCGTCTGCAGCAGAGGGCGTAAAATTTTTAATTTATACACCTTTTTCCCGATGAAAACCACGATAATTTTCTTCTTTTGAAACCCTTCCTTTGATAGTGCCTGAGGTGTTTTTTTTTTTTAATGGCTATCTCGACAACCTTACCAAGCGTCTCTAAGTACCCCATCCTAACCTACTTAGTCCTATCGTTCCTCTTTGATCATGAGTGAGAGTTGTTTCTAAGGTCAGGTTTGTTGGTGCTTTTTATTACGTTAACTTCGTAATACACCGATATATCTTACCCTCCTCCCCTTCACGGAACGCGACCTAATGATTCTTTCGCAAATAACTAGTTTTAGTACTTTGTCGATCAGACGGATTACCCACTCTCCTCCTTTCTTCAGTCACTTTCTTTCCTCCATGTTTAAAAACTATCCCATCCTTTTACTAACAACAAGGACCTAGTCCCATGACTTGTTTATGAACAGGCCTCTATCGTGACCTTACAGGCCACAACTTCAACGATGGGGACTGTATTTGCATCCCTCTACTGCCAATGCATATTGGCCTGGAAACGATCTTCTAATGATCAAGAGCCCTATCTAGTTTTCCATATGACACATCCTCCCACTCCAAATGGAGACCCAGTTTTTTGTTTTGGTCATGGATGATTTTCACTAGAGTTAGCACTGCTATCAATTTTTTTTTTCATTTTAAGATATAGCCGACTCTATGAAATCCCGGGAAGTTATATTTTTTTCCTTTGCCAGGACCTAATGCTTTCGATATCTCCTTTATTGTTGATCGTAAATGAGCTTCAACACTAGCTTTTTGTCGCTAGAATAAAACAAACCGGTGTATCGAGGATCAACAATAGTTGTTTTTTCACTACGAAATGCTTACTGCTTGCGTTGAGGTAGTTTTTTACTATGGTCTGATGAATTTGTATTGCACTCAGCCTCAGTTTTCTTCCGTTTTTTGCCTTGACTACCCTCTGTCGTACAGGTGGGTGTGACAGCGGCGTGCACGGTGCGCAAGCCGACACTATGCCTGTGCACGAGTGGAGTGGCGGTCGAGCAGTGGCGCAGCCAGTTCAAGCTCTGGTCTACCGCGGAGGACAGCCAAATTCTCCGATTCACTTCTGACGCGCGCGACCGTCCCTCACCGAGTACGTGCATCTGCATCTCCACCTACTCCATGATCGCCTTCTCCGGCAAGCGCTCCTACGAGGCTGAGCGTCTCATGGAATGGATTAAGGGCCAGGAGTGGGGCCTCATGGTTCTGGATGAGGTGGGCAATTCTCGTTATTTGTTCATTTTAATTTTATCTCCTCCAGTCTTACTCTTCACATTTTTTGCTTTCTTTTCCTCAGTTACCTGATTTCCTTCCAGTTCCTTTTATTAATTGCCTGTTTTCCAATTCAGCTACAAATCTCAAAAAATGGTTGTGCGTACACCAACCATGATCACGTGAGGTGAAAAAACCCTGGAGTTTTAGAAGAGAATACCTTCTGAGGATCCCAAAGTGTTTTAAAATTTGTAATCCTGTCACAATTGTGGCTTGCTCGGGGATGAAAAGAAATCCACGAATTGTTTTACGAAGAGATCTATTTTGTTTACAACAGTTATTATTAGGTTGCTCGGGCGATGAAGGTCATGAGCAATTGTTTTAAGGGGATGATTATCATGTAATGACGATAATGTGACATTTTGGTGATGATGTTAAGGAGTGGTGGGGTTGGGTCACGAAGGAAATTTACCGCATAGAAATAGATGCAATTTTCTTGAAGTAGACCAGTTTTGTTAAGTTTGTACTTTCTTTATATTCTTGTTATTAAAAAGGTATTCCTTTGAAGTTCAAGACTAAGCAAGTCACTTTCCAAACACACATTGGCCCCTGTGACCCTTACTTCTTAGTCGTTGCCCAAAAAACTTACCTCTTGTGTCAGGTGCACACAATCCCAGCGAGGATGTTTCGTCGTGTTCTCACTATGGTGCAGGCGCACTGCAAGCTGGGTTTGACCGCCACTCTAGTACGCGAGGACGACAAAATCACCGACCTCAACTTCCTCATCGGGCCCAAAATCTACGAGGCCAATTGGTTGGAGCTGCAGAAACGCGGCTTCATTGCCAAAGTGCAATGCGCCGAGGTGTGGTGCCCCATGACTTCTGAGTTCTACCGCGAGTACCTTCAGGTTCGCAACAGAAATAAAACCTGCTACTTATAGATTGATAGTGAGAGTGATTCATGGTTTATCATTTTGCAGATGAAGAGCATGAAAAAACAGTTGTTGGCGGTGATGAACCCGAACAAATTCCGCGCCTGTGAATTCCTCATAAGGTACCATGAAAGGCGCAATGACAAGATAATTGTTTTTTCGGACAATGTCTTCGCGCTAAAGTACTATGCCAAGAAAATGGGTCGTCCGTACCTTTATGGCCCGACTAGTCAGAGCGAAAGAATGCAGATCCTGCAGAACTTCCAGTACAACCTGAATGTAAGTTTGGGATCGACACTCTGCTTGCTTTCGGACTAGCTGTCTTTGCCGCGATTGATCTACAACCTGTAAAGCCTAGCATCACCACTTATTAGGATTCTACCTCATGGTTATATTGAAACCGATTATCGCTTTTCATGTGTCATCAGTGGGAATATTCTGGAAGTGGTTAATAACAAAATAGAGAGGCTGAAGAGTTTTCAGAGTGCGTATTTTTTCCTCCATTTATTTGGGGGTCAGAACCTTTAAAATCTGTCTTAATTAGAAATACATTGAGTGGGAAATTAATGCCAATTTTCGCATAATTTCTATTGGTATTTCTAGCCAACGAGCTTTTGAAAGTGAAAAAGTAGTCTTTTCTCATATTTTTTGTTTTAAAACCATAATTATTGTCTGATGTTCCTTCGGTGAAGGTTGTGCAAACTTCGTAAAGATCTTTTTATTGTTAAATGCTGCCTAATTTTCCCCATTAGCACATTCGCTTGAGGTTAAAGCTTGGCTCTACAAGGCGCGTAACCATAGAAGCAGGTACATTTTAAACATACAGAAGAGATGAAGACTGACTATACAAATGCCTTGAGCAAGGTCCACATCCCATTGTAGTGGCCAAATTACCGCAGACCGAAAAGGTTTGTTTCGTGTACAATGGCAATCTACCACAGTAGCTTACAAGGACTATCTTTAACGGTCAACTAATCATGAGGTGGGTTTTTCTTCCCAACTACCCCGGTATAGGTGCCGGCGATATTTGTCTCCAAGGTGGCAGACAACTCGTTTGACCTGCCGGAGGCCACAGTGCTCATCCAAATCAGCATGCATGGCGGCAGTCGAAGACAGGAGGCCCAGCGTCTAGGTCGCATCCTCCGTGCCAAACGAGGTATGGACGCCGAGGCATACAACGCCTTCTTCTACTCCCTTGTCTCTCAGGACACCATGGAGATGCAGTACGCTCTCAAACGACAGCGATTTCTTGTCAATCAGGGCTATGCGTACAAGGTTTGTATGCACTGAAATGGTAGCCTTTCTCCCCAGGGCACTGGATCGTCCCGCTGCTAACGTGCTTTTTTCCACTTTTTAGGTGATCACCAGGCTTGCGGGAATGGAGAAGGAGAATTTGCGACTGGGGACAAAGGCAGAGCAAGCAGAGTTACTGCATCGCGTACTAGCGAGCACAGACGAGGACGCAATGGAGGAGACACTGCCAGTAGATCCGGATGGATTTGGTAGTGGACGCACGGCGAAGGGTGGACGGGGCGCGGGATTTGTGCGACGGACCGGACAGATGGCCTCTATCTCGGGCGCTGATGATGCCATTTACATGGATACCTCATCAGCAGCTGCGGCTCGACGTGAAAAAGCGAAAGAGCGGCACCCGCTGTTCAGACTATTCAGACGGTAATTTTCTGCAGTTATGTAAATAAGATTATGCGCATTTGAATCACATATTGTGGTTGCACGATGGGAGAGTGAGGGGTTAAACTGAAAAAAATAATTTGGGTTGCTGGGTTTAAATGGGTTTATGAATCATTTGTGTGTATCAGAGATAAACATGTCTGCAAATAGTTCTCTAATGGGGGCGTCGAAGAGTTGTGGTTTAGAGGCACAGATGGCATGATCGAAATCACAGTTAGTTTGTGTGGAAGTCGGGGTTGACTCATTTTTAAATAGTGCACATATTTAAATAATGGGTATTGAGTCAAATCTCGTTCGGGATCCTCAATTACCTGTCTAGAAAGTTGTACGAGTCGGTCAAAGTCGGATTCAAGGTTGCGATACCTTACCTTAGTCTTCACCTTGAACGATCCATTGAAGGTTGTAAATTCACGGGGTCCTAGTAGGCTTGGCAGTCAGTCAGTGTGATAGGTACGGTGAGATTTGATTCGAGTTAGACGAGTCTACACCCCATGCTGCTCAACTTACACCACTGATTTTACTTCCTTTCTTCATCCTTGAGAAATGCCAGTACAAATCGCCGGTTAATGCTCTATGAAGTAGTGATTCATCCATTCGTCCATGAGGCGCCCCGAAGCCTATGATCGTCGATTTGTTCGCCCACAACTTCCACTGATTCATTCTAATTCAATCAGTCATCTGCTGTTGGCTCAGTGGGCATTCCGCGAACAAAACTTCAGTTTGGAGGAGAATATTGCCTCTGAAGTCCGCATGCGTCCTCAGTTGTTTGAGGCGTTAAATCGAACTCGATCTTATTAGATCTTACCACATTGGGATTAGCAGCTCCATAAATAAACTCTTTACACGACATTGAAGCGGGGCTCTGTTAATATTTGTAAAATCAAAAGAGCTGTGCCCTTCAGATCGCTTGTTGTCTCATTCTTAACGCTCTAAAGGAGTTGGCGTATGACTCGCGATGATGCATTGGCATCCTACAGCGGAGTCCTCCTGTTGTAACTACAGTTATCGCTCTGATATTTCTTGCCTTGCAGAAAAGAGGGAACTAGGTAGTCTCAAACAGGCGATAAAATTAAGTTAAGCAGTAATTGAAGGGGTTGGTAGCTTTTTGGTGTTGAATCCATTAAAGAAGTTCGTTGCTGTGACAAAACTCATAACCTGCGCATTTGTCAATTTACGAACATTTTTCAAGCCATGATATCACCTTCTGTGATTCGCAGTTTACAGCGATGGCCTATCCCCACGTCTAGTAGCTAGGATCCAGATAAAGGGGGAATGAACTGCTACGACCGTCGACGTTCAAACGAGGAGTCAACTCCTGTCACCTTGTGTGTAAATGCAGACTTAAGCAGGCTTCAGATGCACCACTGCTGGTGGTGGCAACACCGCATTCCTTGTGAGGTATTTCTCCTTAGAACAGGCAATCCCATACCAAAGGCACCCAATAAGGTAACCAATTATTCCTTTTCCTTCCTCCACACCACCCCTGCTCCCGCCTGCCTTCAGAAGGTCAATAAAAGGTCACGCAATCAACAAAGTCATAAAAAACAGGCAGCGTGGTCTCCTGCCTCCTTGACCATTTGAGATGTTCCCTTTTTGCTACTGCTGACGAGGATGAAGCGAGTGACGCTGCTGCACTTAACAGACAGTGCATGACAACGAGGCTTACCTTTACTGTCATTTCGTTCAGTAACATGAATCTAAGAAGTAGTTAACCAGCGCTGAGTTTTTGTTGCAGTTTCTGCATTCTTCACTTCAGTTCCGCCTTGTTGACTAATTTGTTGACAATTTTTAAAGGGCTAAATCAGTAAGTGGTAGCGTGATTCACTTCGTTGGTGCCCGATGGAGACTATTAGAATTTTCGGCAATGCATCTGAATCGTTTACGATCATCTGCAAATATTTTGCCTTTCATTTAAGATCAATCTTCTGTCATGTGAATCTGGATTCCACTAAACTTATAAATACCATTTGGAAATGATAATACCTTTTAGAAAGTTTAAAAGCAGCATCAATAGCTTGTAAGTTTTGGTTGACCCACTGAATGAAGTCTCAGTGTTGGAAGCTCTAAACAGTAGCAAAACCAAACTGACCTGACTGTGCGCGAAATTTGCGTCAGAGAGCGGAACAAATGACGTACCGGAGAAATTTGCATTGCCATTAAAGACCACTCACGCATTGTATGCAAATTCGTAGTTGGGTCGGTAAAAGGACCAAGGTGGGGTGGCTGAATAAAGGAGCTATTTTTGGTGTAGAAAGGGCTTTTTAGTTATGGGCAACCTGAAATAACGTCCACGGTATTACTCAGAATGTCAGTAGGGCATGGCGTGCATTTTCCTACTGCATCTATAAGAGAACCGCAGTGAATCTCCTACTATGGAAAACGAGCCTTTCTTGATGTGTGCGTGACTGCTTCAAAAAATTATTCGTCTGGATGCACATTTTTGAAGATTAAGCAGCTAACGTAGATGAAATTGTGTTTGGAGCCAAGGTTAGTGAGCGCTCACCGTGGTGAGGCTGTGTGATCCCCAAAACATTAGCGATTGATGGCGGCTTAGAGGAGGAGAGTCGCGTTACAAGAGCATGTGCATTGCGATTTACTCTGAAATTAGGCACACTCGCAACAATTCTGATGTGGCTACAACTTGCATTTTTTTCACAAGAAAATTTGAGAAAAAATGAACCAGAAATGTAGCGGAATAAAATTTCCTTGCTTATTTTTCTCATTCTGAGGCGTGGTATAATCATCCTACGAAACCAAAACTTCAAGAGATGAATGGTTTTGCTTGCACTCTGTTTGATTTGTTCGCCACTGAGTTGGCAGGCAATACGATCACCGCGAGAGTTTAAGGGAAACCAACCATCACGGGTCAGGTGCTTGATGTTCTGATTCGGCATCAGCACCGTTCCAGCTGCTGCTCAAGTTCTAAAAATAGTGCCATCCTCAGATTGAGGATGGTCATTTTTTATGTTAGTACTCAAATTACCCTCATCTTACTTATAATGCCCAAATTCTTGGAACGTTTACAATTGTTTTCTGATTTGTTGCAAGGAAAGAATTATAGGCACGAAATTTACGTGGAGGCCTAGACACTGGAAGGGGTGCTAATAGTAGATTATTCAATCAGCCTTTTCGCTAGATGGGTTTGAGTCTAACACGGCTTAAAGTCTCAAACCACAAATGACACACTTCAAGGGGATGAAAACTGCGTTCTTTTTCTTCAAAATTGTCCTCTACTACATTCGCGCGCTTAGCTCGGAATTTAAAAGCACCCAAAAAGCTTCAAAATAGGAAGAATTATGAAGCCTGGGAAGGGATCCTTCACTCTATCATCGATGTTGCAAGGTGTCCCAATACCCAGGGTGGAGTATCTTACCGAAAGTAAAAACAGTCATGCTTAGCGTCCCTACAGAAAGATTAGCTTCTTGCTCGATTTCGCGCCAGGTTGAGTTAGTCAGAAGTACAGGATCGGGCATCTGACACCGTAAGCGTTCACTGGAAAGACTACCGATTTGTGGCCTGAGACCAGAACCATCACGTTCAGGATGGTCACTGATGTATAGACATAGAGCCATCATTGAAACATTCGCACCATTCAATTAGCTGCCGCACTGCTGAGATGGCAGCCTCAGTCGAACTGACAGAGCGAATGCGATTGGCATCATCGAATCGGACTTTGCTTGAAGTCTTCAAATGCGTACGAGTCGATGTCTGCGAGTTAGACTTTGACGTAGCTTTATTTTTGGCACAAATTTATTAAAAAACCGCTCGGTGTTGCCTGCATGCACACACCATCATCGTTGCCTGCCGTCTCGTTTGGCTCGGCGTGGGTGGGTAGGCCGTTGGCGTGTGACAGGAGATGCTTGGCACTTACCACTGCGTGTACTACCGCCACGGTAATGAGCCTTTTTGTAGAAAATCATAAAATTAGGAGTCAAGGTTTGGCTTAAGCGACCAGTACAATTTTTTTCATCAATGCTACGGATATGATCCGATTTACCTTGAAGTGGATTGAGGGAAAAAAACTGAGAAAATTAACTTCGCGATTCACTGTGATCTCTTAATTAGAGGCCTTCTTGGCTTCATTCTTTTGTCTATATACGTAATTCTGGTAATAAAGCCTTATCATCATTGAAAATAAAAAGCACCAATATCTAGCTATAAATAGTATTTTTAATACTTCGAGAAGGCATTCGCTGCAAAACACACCAGCAATAGCCGGAGCCCATTGGCCTGTACAAGTAGCTGGTATACCCATTCAAAAATCACTCATTTTAGCTATAAAACCCCCCATTCTCAGAAGTGTTTACTTGGTGTCATTTATTAGCTGTTTGCAAAACGGAGCCTTGTGACTCCGGCGATGCGTGCATGTTAGTCTGTATGATGAGCCAGAGCAAAATATGGTGTTTCAAATGATGATGATGACTCACAAGGGCTTAGAGGGGGCTCTTGTTGTGGGAGGCATTGTAATATAGAGACTGCCACCCTAGTAACCGAGCATAACATGCGTTGGATAATAAAGCGAGAAAATTTACAATTCAAGTAGTATTAACGACACCTCTCAGCTGACAACACATCATCCATTCAAGTCCACTTTGAGACGTAGAAAATGTGATGCGAAGGGTGTGAAAATGATTTATTTTGGCTAGCACTAAATGCGGCAGAGTGCCATTAGAAAAAGTAACAAACTCAATCAAAGAAAGCAACACTCGAGTCACACCCTTCATATGTCAATGGATCAAGGAGCCTACCAAAAACTACAACTAAGAAAGGAAAGTTAGGAAATACAAAGCACACATGACCTATGCGACCTATCGTGAAGGTCGTCACGCGGTAGGCTTTAAAGTACAACCAATCGTAACACTTTTAAGTGTTTCGAACTTTATGAAGTCTCGGTAAAATTGCTTCATACAGTCTCGTGACCAAAGGGAATATTTACATAACCACAAAAAATAATGTGATGTGCTTAAACTGTAAGTAGTCGAGTCCATAACTTTCGCTATTACCAGCAGCAGAAGCACAGGTGCTTGGCAAGCCCTTTTCCACCTCCAATTCATGTCTGATTCGTGTTAAATTGAAAAAAAAAACATTCTCCCTATCAACGTAAACCCTTTCTCCAATTGGTTTTAATATGCTGCGTAGGCGTTGATTACATAAATAAACACCATTTAATCGTTCTGCGATAAGTTGGTGCTTCTTGAGCGCCGTAATTGCATCACGTATAATTTAATTTCAATGGCACTTTTTTGCAACTAAAATGCGCCTAATTAATACCAAAAACTGAGTGGGAAGGTCAAAGTTCAATTTTAATGGTTTGGGTACACGTATCATCGCAAAAAGCGCCGAAAGTATGTATATTCTGGAGGTTTCTTTACTTTTTGGCATACCTGTTGGTAGATTATAGATTGTGGTCGAGAAATCCTGAAAGTGAAAAGTAGTGACGTCTAAAAATGCAGTCTCCTGACGGCTAGCAGTGCCATGTTTGTTCATCGCCTTTGAAATATACCGAGTCTCAATTTTGAGGCTAAAACAAGAGTAGCAGTTTTCTGCTAATGTCACCTGATTACACATTGTACAAACTTTTCTCCGGATAGATATGCACACATACCGCAGATATTAAAGTATTCGTGAAAGTGTAAACCATACAGGGACCTATTCAACATCCAGCCAATGATCGAACGAGACCAGCAGCGGTAAAGGCATCACCGTGGGCACAGAAGTGAGCCGCCACACGAAGATGACTAGGTTTTCTCACCGGCGTTACAGAGCATAAGCTTTGTAAAGGGACCCAACAATGCCCTAAAAATTATGCAATGCCAATAAAAATGCCAACTTCGTGATGGCAATTACATGGTTGACGGCACAATTGTCTGTAAATTGTGAAGATTTCAAAATCGACTGACAGAGCACTAGTTTAACTTCTAATTCGGGACTTTTTAATTGCATGAAATGCAATTCCGCCTCTAATCAACTCTGTTTAAGCCTTCTACACTTGGAACCATAAGGGATTATTATTTCCGAAAAACCGAGAGCCTCGTTTTTCTGCTTACTACGAATGTGTAAATATTTACAGATGATCTATCAATGGAAGACCCATCTATCACAAAATTTAACCTTCTGCTAAGGGTACCTTGTGCGAAAGACTTGGATCGGCTTTGATGACCGGACGACTATTGGCTAGTCAATCCTAAACTGTACTCCTTCAGTTGGATCAGACTGTTTCATTACAATTTTATTTTTCATTTGAAGAATAAAAGATGGGGCGTAGACAATTACAATTAGGAAGACCTAGCAGAAGCAGATAACTAACATAAGCCGAGATTTTAATGAAGGATGAGAGAGTTTCTGAGTTATCCCAGACGAAGCTGGTCACCAAAGATGGCAGACAGTTTGAACCGTTAAATGACTACTGCCACCAAGAAATATGTGAAAAATTTGCAAAGCCTCTTTTTTTAGAGGGAGAAAAAGGAGGAAGGCAACTGACATTCGTGACAGAGGCAAGCAAAAAGGTCACAATTGCACAATCTCTCTGCAATCGTGAATAGGTGCATGTGCAAGCACGTACACGCAACTGATCCCCGAGATGTGATTCGTCACCCGAGCAACCAATGAAGTGGCTGGGATCGGCACTACAATATCGTGCAGTTGTGCATCACTGGCTTCACATGGATGCCGCTGAATCAGGCGAACCTTTCAGAGTGTTTTGTGTCTGCTAAATCTCCCCTTCCTCCATTTGTCAGGACAGGACGGTACCTGGATTTTTCTATGCGGCAGTAAGTAATCGTCTTCTGTGCATTCCATATATTCACCATCATTGCATCGCCGCATCGGTGTTAAATATCTTGCTTTACATAGTTTCAAGACTTTATTCACACGCTTATGAATTTATGCTTCAGTTTCTCTACCTTTTATTGAATACTTTAAACTAGAAATACCAAAAAAAATGCATCCCTTTTCTCTACGAAACTTTGAAGTGCGTTACATGTGCCCACAAATCGACAAGAGATAATGATTTCAAAGTTGACTTTAAAAATACTCAAATACGACCAGTCCACTAGTGCCAGCATTAGCATAAATAATCATCAAAAAGGTAGGCGAAATGATATAGCCATTTGTCTATCTCAAGCTCCACACAACCCTATCTTTGACACACCCCTGTGTATTCATTTTTGATACTGATTGCTTTTGTCAACGTTGGTATGCTTCAAATGTATTTTTTATTAGCTCAGCTGTAATTTGATTTGGTGATTAATTCACAAGATACTAGGTTCATACAAGGACCCGATCTCAGTCATTCCTTGTGCAGTCTGCTATATTTATCCCACTTGTATCATAAACTGAATCATTTGCGGTGTTTGTGGTTAATTCGCCTCGTCTTCCTTGGGGAAACTTACGTGCCCTATGACCTTGAACCTTTCTTGAGGTCATGATAAAATGTATTAATATAAATAAATGATTTATTACTAGCGGATAGAAGGGGTGAGAGTCTTTAGGGATGGCCAGAAGGCCTTGCCACTAAGGGTAAGTACAAACCACGGAGACTGAAAATGCCACACAGTGCTATTTCATCGGTTACTTCGAGGGCTTAAACTTAACACTTGACTCCTCACTCCAGCCTAGTAGATCATCGTTTAAGTAGACTTTGCTTGTAAAGTCACACATCACTTTATGAATGTTCAATTCGACTTGTTAGACACTGTGACAGTTCTGGCAGGTGGAAAGACGCAAATCACATGAGTACGGCAAAAAGCAAATCCATGTGATCACCATCTTGAGACCTTGTAGTCCCACTGCGCTACACCCACCCAATCATGGTGACTGCGTTTAGTGCTGGCTGTTAGCTTTCTAGGCGTAAGAATAAAGAAGAATGCAGTGTTTTAAGTAAACATCAATGCAAAATTAACGTAAATTATAAGGAAAAAACAGTTATGTCTAAACTCAAGGATAATCACAAACAAGTAAAATGCACGGGGCAGATTGACAAACCCCAGGAGGAACCCTTGGGCTATGGTGACTATGAAATTTATAAACTCGTGTATTTAGGCTTAAAATAACAAAGTCGCGAGAAAAGCCTCTCCTTCCAGGTTGGTTTAATGAAGAGACGTTTGCCTACAGTGCTGTCATGTCTTGGGGTAACGCTTAAATAAGTCAGGGCGCAGTCACCAATCGCAAGGTTTGACTCAAGGCTTTTCTTTACGGAACTCGGTTGGGCATCTATCTCAAGAGTGCGGCCATACTTCTGTGAAAATGCCTCCTCCTCGGTTTGGTACGAGCAGAATGGTGATAAGCCAATTGACTGAATGAAAGAGAGTGAGGGTGGATAAAGGTTTTGATGGAATTCACTTGCTAAGATGGTTTCATCTGCCACTTCTGTAACAAGACCTACTTCATTGAAGAAATCCATCTCTTTGGAGCAGTACAGGTAGGAATCGTGATCGGCAACACGGCGTTGAAGCGCTCGATTACAGAGATAAAGTGTCCTTTTTTTGCATAATTTGCCATTGTCCTTCTGAACCACTTTCGATATTCGAAAAGACCCTTGCGTAGGTTGGGTCAACAATGAATTTGGTTGCTTTAAATACAACAGATGAATATCACTGACGCACTTTGCATCCGTTGTCTGTTCGGACTTGTGCTGATCCCTTCCGTATCTTAAGCTAATCGCCTCTTTAAACAAATCCTCCTCTGCGATCCTGTTTGAGGTCATGGAGATGCAGGAGCGATTAGGCGTAGTGGTCCTTGGATGAACTGCATTTGTACTTGAACCCGTGATGCGAATCGCCTCTGCCATAAAACATACAGACGGTAGTTCGGAGCCTTTTAGGGGCATTCCACCAAGGGCGTCCGAATCAGTGGCCAATTTACTTGTCATATCACAATCTTCACATGGACTCACCCACCCAGTTAATGTGTTGGCGCGTGTTCACGTTTAAAACTATTGAACACTGCACGACCTTGAACCCACAAATTAGGGAAGACAAGGTGTTATGTCCCCGTGCTGTGCAACAGCATCGTGCCAAGGTCTAAAATGACTTATGGAAGAAGTTAGGGGAAAGGGGCTCGTTTCCCATATGTAGAATGAATTTATCCTAACTAAATTCTTTTATAGATTTTAAGTCTTCACATCAGCCGATTATCATAAAAGAATGAACTAAGTGATGGGGATTGATGATGGTAATATCCGTAATTTATTGTCAAAAAGTAAAAATAAAACAAATCAAACTTTGAAACCAGAGAAGTTTTGTGCATAAGCAGCGTAGAGTGCGTGCTGTGTTCTATAGACAGGAAGAGGCATGATACACCATCCACTGGGATGATCAGTCTTGCTGTCGTACAGTTTCATCAATTCAGTTGGCAGTCGGGTTCCAGGAACGAAGATAAGTGCTGGCATTTCCTGTGCACTAGTTGGAGAGAGCTTTTGTTTTCTACTACTATCAGGAGTGCTGGAGGCAGGCAAATTAACTAGTTTACGTGGTTTTGGGCGTATTTCTTCAACAGGTCCGTTATTTTCCAAGACTTGGATCTGCTCATTTAATTTTACGTCATTCTGTCTTCCGACGTTTTCTATTTTAGCAGCAAGATCCTGACTATTCATGGTGTGAGCTCCGTTTCCACTACAATCGAGTGTCGTCTGTAACGTGCTTCTAAAATAAGTTCTTAGAGGGATATTGCTTTCACGCTGTATGAAATTGGAATCCCGCCTCAGGGTTCTAGTGGTGGGTCCTTGAATCGGACCGTTTTGATCTTCAATACTTATGAAACCTAGGTGATCAATAACATCACTTTCTTCCCGTTTAACTTTTGACGGTTGAAGTACATCCATGCTACAGTCTAAAATAAATCTGCCATCCTTGGTTTTCCTGGAGTCTACTTCGTCTGAGTGATTGATCTTAATGGAAGGGATCGATTGGTTCCTAATTTCTTCATGAAAAATGAAGGGGCCAGATGAAATGCTTTCGTTTTCACCTGTTCTCGATCTTTTCTCCATGTACCCACCCTCATTCCTTGTTTTCACTGCTCGAACAAACATGCCCTGGCATAGCCAAGCGGGGTTTGCTTTCACCTCAACATTAAGTGCTTGAAAGGTTGACGATGGAGCGGCTGCTGGTGAAACCTTTGAGGTCACCATGACGTTTTGGAACCCGGAAACATCAGAGTACTCTCCTGTTTCGCGTTGTTTTGAGTCCGTAGACAGGGACAGACCATCCCGATTTAAAAAATAACAACTGTTTCTATTGGTGGCAACGTTGAGTGGGATTTCTAAAACCTCTGTTTCTGATACAGGACTGTATTCGTTTCCATCCAAATTTTTGTCCGGTGGGTTATTTTGCTCCTGACAAAGTTTTGGACCACTGCTACTCACCACTGGTTCTTCAAAATCGCCCCCACTAATTGTGCTGGCGTTTATCTTTAGAGTTTCGCTCTGAACTTCACTGTCAATTATGCTTTTGCTTGAAGGGACCCATAGAGTGTCCTCTTCTGCCGATCGAAGCTGTTCCACTTCTCCAGTGTTACCACATCTGCTGCTTTCCCTTTGTGGTGGTGTCGCAACCGAGCGGTCTTCATATTGGCCTTCTTGAGTCAAAGTCACCGATCCCAAACGAACTTTCAAATCTGTTTGCGAGTTTCCACTGACTGAAATTGATACTTCATAGTCTGCTTTTCTGTTGCATCTTATGTTTTGGGTCATGCTTGACACAAAGTTAAAGTCCTCCTGATCAGGTATTTCCTTCTTTGTGCTAGTATCGCAGAGAGAATGTCTCGTCGTCGAATGTAGCTCAAGAAACGACACGAGAGAATCGGATATTTTTTCAATCAGCACCGCACTTTGACCTACCTTACAGCGTTCCCCTTCACTGGTATTAGCCTCATCATCAATACCGATTACTTCAATCTCTGTGCACGAACCTTTTTCTGAAGGCGATGAGGCCTGTCTCGAGCATTCACCAGCTTTCCTCACCTGATTGTCGCTTATAAAAGCAGTGTCTGGGGGGAAATGTAAATCAGCTGAAGCAGTTGTTGTTGACATTGTTGTGTTCAGTGCAAATAGGGGTAATGCTTGCCCATAACTCAAGTTGGTAGTCAAGATGTTATGCTTAAGATCTTTCGTCCTTATTTCTGGGTCGTCAGAATGCCTGTTGTTTTCTAACGAATAGGAGTGAGTAAGAGTAGGATGAGTTGCCTTTGTTTTCTCCAAGTTGCTCCTTTGTGTAGCAGCTTCTCCTGAGATCGTATTTTCACTGCGAAACATTTTCTCCTGCTTATCTCCGATTAACCCTTGTTCCATAATCAAAGCGGATGGATTCGGTGAGATTAAGTTGGAAGAGGGATTCAGGGTGCATATACAAGGCACAACCTCTCCAAACTTCAAACTTCTGTTAGAGATCTCTGTATTTTTCTGATTGTTTGTTATCAATTCGGATTGAATACATTCCAATAAATTCTGTCCTGAGTTTGCTAATACTTCTTGGAATTTGTTACAATTCTCAGGTAGTATATATTCAAGGGAATCCTCTCCAGATGCTGCATAATTACTATCTTGAATAGGTCTGAAGTTTTGACTCTCGAACTGTATTACTGGACTAATGAAATCACTAGTTGGCGGATCTTGCATTTGTATGGAAGGGAGTTCATTGATATTGGGATCAGGAGAACTTGGACTCATCTCCATTGGATTTAAAAATACAACTTGCTGAGGTACTTCAAGGGAATGTAAGTGGGGTTCAGTAACTATGGGGAATGTCGGGATTCTAACCCCGGCAGGATGCATTACCGAACCATATTGCAATGAATGAAATGCTAAATCGGGGCTGGAATTAGGCACCTGATTTTGCTTGTCCGATTGATTTGGTAGCACACAATAGAAGGCTCCTAGGTTGGCCTCATTCATCGGGAATGTCGGAACAGGTCCAACAACAGAGGGGTGATTTGAACCGTCGGTGGAATATGGTGAAATGATCACTAACTGGGGAGGTGCATCAGTAGGAGAAGAGGTTTGCTCAATAGTTGGGGAATTGTGACTAGATTCCTCAACAGGAGTGTGTGTAATGCTGTCTGGTGATGTTATGAAAACTCTTACTTGTGGAAAACTCATCAGTTCCTCATTTATCACGCTCTCCTGTCCGTGCGAATTAGGAACTATCTCTGGAGGTGGTTCAGAAGCAGGCCGATTTTGATCCAAAAAGACTGAATCCTCATTCTCATTGTAAAAGCCGTATTCAGTACCATTACCATCTTCTCCCTCACCCCATTTATTTTCCCCCGAAAATGCCCTACTCTCAACAACACTCGAGTTTTGCCTTTTTAACTGCTGAAATTGAGCTGCCAACTCTTCTATGGCACTAGCAAAGTCCATGTTTTGCTGTAGCTGTTGTTGTTGTGGTTGAAGAAGCAATTGAGGACAATCAATTGCTGGCACTTCTTTCTTCTCTTGAACTAACTTAGTTTTCTTCCTCCTGAGCAAAAATTTGACCTCATTCTTGAAGGGCTTCTTCTCGACTGGATCTACATCACCAAGAACATACATGTCAAGGCTGTCTTTTGGATGAAGCTTCTCAGGGATTCTTGTCTCCTCCAAGGGGAAGGGAGCAATACTTCCTGCCGCAGTGACAGGTTCTGACTTTCTTGAAATTGTCTTATCCTCTGAGATCTTAAAATGCGTTGGCTTCTCCACCCACGTGCACAAATCGAGACTATCCTTGGCTGAAAACACGCTAGAGAAGTGGTCCGATGCAAAGGGATCGTCTTCATCTGTTGTGTCAACGCAGTTGGTAGGAGGTGAGATAGCGCTTACACATGGGGCTTTTATTTCCAAATTGGTCCGTCGAGATTCGGCCCGTTTAGTGCAACCTTCCCTCACTCCCTCTCCTTCTTTTACACAACTAGTTGGAAGGATCGTTTTTTGTGTGTTATAGGCTTCCTTCTCCTCGTACGCCTTTTTAGCCGACTTTGGTGGGCTATTTTCGACGGAAATTGTCTTTGCTACCTGAACAAAGCAGACGAGATCGCTATCCGCACTTGCGATTGAGGAATTGCTCACCTCCACAGAAATTACTTTAGATGTATTTTGTTCCAAGTTCCCGGATTTTATCGTTGCTAATTCCTTGGAGTTTTGTCTGTTGCCTTCTTTGGGATTAACAGAAAATAAAGACCCTTCTTTGCTTAAAGACTGCCACTGAACCAGGTGTGGTGATTCAGAAGAAGCATGCATCCTATTCGCTTTTGAAAATTTTCGTTTTTTAGTTCTGAAATCAGTTTGATTCCCCTTGGACGCCATAGGCACAATTTCCTCCTTTAAACCGGATCTCTGTGCTTTTGCTACTTCAAAAGGTGAGGGTGGATTATAACGAGCATCCTGCTTTGCATTCCTGGTGTTATTTGAATGACTTTTGAAGGTATTCAGCGTCTTTTGTGTTGTCACCTCCAGAGAAGGACTGGTGCTTCCAAAAGTTCTCGATTTTGAATTTATTTTGCTCAACTCTTCAGAATCTTTGGAGGCACTTTTAGAACTTCGCCTAAAAAGGCGTTGCCAGATAGTCTTGTGGGAGTTCTTTCTTTCCACACCTGAATTGGACATGTTTAAGGCCAAAGGCCCAACCTCAGGAATGATACCTTGGTGGTAGCTTGGAGCGGATGATAGAGAAGCGGACATCTGTGCCACAAACTCCGACGTTCGGTGTGAAATTTTATTCTCAACAATGGTCTCAGTAATCTGCGAATTACACTTAAGCTCCATGGAAAATTTCCGCTGAGAGGGAATGAGACTTGGTCTTTCCAACAACTCAAGTCTTGCAGTAGAAAGATCATTAGCTCTGTCCACTTCTTCCTTCAATGCTTGAAGATCGATAGTCATGGAGGATTCATTTCCTGGTGTGTCATCCAGAAAGACAGTGTCGTCGAGCATTGAGAGGGTCTTCAATGTAACATCCACCTCTTTACCTGTGTTTTGATCGCATTGTTTGTGCTGGCACATATCTTCATGTGCATGAAGCTCAGTATCAACGCTGACGTCTGGTCGAATGCTAGCCTTCCCATCAGTTTGTTGAGTCTTAACATCGCCTACAGCAGGTGGTGGATTTCGTGGTTTTGTACAAGGAAAAATCTTTCTCCTATACGGTTGGAGCGTGTCTCGAGGATTACTGTCAACACATTGGAGGAAAACTGATGCAGATACTTCATCATCGACACCGATGATTGAGCTATCCCAAAAACTATCACTTGTACCATTTGAATCATACAAAAACAGCCTGCTGCCTTCGGGATTGTAAGGCACTTTTCCGAGGTATTGATCGGTGTCGTCTGGAGCGGTGGATTCAGTTGTGGAAATAACATGATTATACTTCGACTTGTCTCTTAATTCAGGTTTAATAGTCTTTGGCTTTTTGGTTGGACGTTGTTGGTGTTTCACAGGAGGATTGTTGGAGCGCCCGGAATTTACGATACTCCTGTAAAGTGTCATCCTTGCTGGAAGAGTAGAATAGTTTAGTTTGTTGATGTGATGGTACACTCGAGCTGAAATAAGCCGTGACGGAGAGATGGTGGTGTTGAGTTTGTGAGACCCCTCGTTTGAATCCAAAACTGCAAAATTGTTCTGCCTTCCGAGCCCACGCCACTTGGAGGTACCAATTCGTGCACCGTAACACGGTAAATACGGTCTGGTTGTCCTTTTCAACTGCCTATTTGGCCTTACAAGGGGAGGTTTACTCTTGATGGCACCTTTTTTTGACTTTATGCCTCCACATTGTTTACTCTGCACTTCCATTACGAAAAATCAACACTCATTGCAGGTATGGAAAAGGAAAAGTAAATTAATAAGAAACGTGCTTTATTATTTTTTCCAAGAGAAAACAGGGTGCTAGCGCTTCCAGTTGGCTTACCCTCCTACATCACACGAAGCATGTGACGATTGCTGCGTGGGGTATCGCTTTTTTCAAAACACCCGCTCGCACGTGATCTGAGGGCGAAAAAGACAGTTCTTTGCAAAATATAGTCTTGTTTATTACTTTATTAATCAACACAACGAAGTAATCAAATAATGGGCGAAAGAGAAGCAAATGAACATGCAGCTAGACTGAGAAAGTCTCACGATTCCATTTGCACACATTGACGCTCTTCTGGAAGGTATTTTACGTACTCCTATGATTCATCGTAAATTGGCATGGGTAGCATGACCCAACCAATGGGCAGTTTGGTTCTCAAATTAGATGAATAAAAGCTAATTTGCCTCAGATCGCCTTGTAATAGTTGCTCTCTCTCTGCTGTAGCACCAGAGATTGGAGACTGATCATTTGCTTCATCAGTGGATTTGCGGGGTATTTGAAGAACTGATGTTGTCGCGAGTAGGACAACAAGATTCTGAGTGGGTGTATATAGAAATGAGACATTTTTTGCTGCTCTGCCAAATCTTCTGTCCCATTCAATCATCGGTTTGGCTATAATTGTCGGCGACTCTCCGTACACGTCGAAGGTGATAGCGTAGCACTCTAAAAGTTTTAATGCGTGGTAGTTTTGCCTATTGTAATTTACCATTCTTCCCTGATTCGATGTCTGATATTCTATCCCCGGTAGAGACTGATCAATTGATTCTCTGACGATTGGACTCGAGTACCTCTTGATCCCAAAGTGGAGGCTTGGGTCGTAGAGATTAGTCTGTTCTACGCCACGTAGGACATGGGATGCGCTCTGCAGTTCTAGAGTCTTCGACTCCTCCGAACTGGAAGGGACATCATTGAGTGCCGTATCACCAAAACATTCTTTCTTTGTGGGGTGCTTTTTCGATGAGTAGACCCTCCTGAGATCCAACCGATGTGCTAATCTCTGAAAGTTCTCTTTTGTTTCCTTCCAAAAGTGGTTTTTCATGGGACCCATTCACACACGCGCACCTCAGCTTATACGAGACCGCGTCAAAGCATTGATTCTCCACGCATGCTTCGAAACACATGGTCCTGTCTTAACCTGAGACACCTACAGACGCTGTAGGCAATCCCTTCTGCCTACCCACAAATCAAACCCAGGGAGTGTTATTATTGACAGTGTCTTGGCCTTAAAAGAATCACAATCAATTTTCCTTTCAAACTTGACCATATAATCTGATCGCAAGGCAGAACTAAATCAGAATATGTTTGTGATTTAAATGCTACCTTGTTTTAGGTTTTAATTACCCTCAGGAACCTATAAAATCTCTTCAATTTGCCTCTGAATGTACCTCCTTTTAATTTCTGCTGTGGACTTGCAACAACTCCAACCACTTATTCGTTCTTTAAGGGTCAAAATTAAGGAGAATAAAAGCTATCATCCGTTTTATGTCGAGGTCACCTTTTCGAAAATTGCTCTCCTTAGTCGGCCTTTCTGTCGTGGAAAAAGCGTGCTTTCAGTTTTTCCAAGATCCGAAAGGGCATGCACCTGTTTTGTTGATAACAACTTCGTCTTCGTCACTCATTGTCACAAGGTGCACACTTGCTTTTCCATTTCCGACCACTTTTACTCAAGAAATAGTGGCAGGCCCATGCGTTGTAGACTGTCTTCGAAGCCCATGACTCCCTAGCAAACAGATGGATAGCAAAAAGTGACGGCTTCTATGAAAGTGGGATTATTGGGAAGCGGAGAGGCGGTGGGAGGTAAAGTGAAGGGACCAGAAAATTTGAGTAATTAATTTCCTTCAGAATGCAAAAAACAATGACTAGTCCTATCAAATGAGTCAGCTATTCCTCCCAGCATATTCACTACATGCTTCCTACACATTACTGTTTCATTGGAAATTGAGGATGCAATTTCATAGTGAAAAGGACAGAGGCGTATTTCAAACACGCGCACACGTATCCACATTCTACATCTTTGATTTTTCCAGCCAAATCAGGAAACTTCTTGGGCAAATGATAATATCCCTATTGTTTTCTTTCTACTGGTGCTGAACACCATGCGCTCTGCGGAATATGAAGTTATGCCCTTATGGAACTTGCAGTTTTTTATGCACTATGGACTGGAATTTTGCCCCATAACAGCACTTTTGGATCACTACAATTAAATAGTGGTCTTCAAAACATAAGTCATTGTAGTGGGCGAACCCGGGCTACCTTAAAAGAAATAAAATAAACTTTGGCGAATTAAATGGATCAGTCCATTTCATTGGTCAACTTTCTCACCTTACAACTGAGTCATAAGTGACTCTACTTCTATGATGCATGCCAATTTCGAAGAAGTGACGACGTGTTTATCATTTGAAGAATAAATTCTTGCGTCAACAACTCTAAGAATCATTCCATCAACACATCATTGTCCTGTAAAAGGTAGCATTTGGTCTATTTTCCGTTTAATTTTGGGATAACGACCACAGTATAGCTAGGGGGTACAATGTACAGCTTCTATGAAACGTGTGTTCAGCGATGAGATTACTGAAATTGCGCGTTAAGCTAGAATATGGATGAAATAGGGTGGATTTTGGCAAATTCTTCCTCCTAAACTCTCTGTGAACAGTTTATTAATAGTTGGCCAGATTAGTTCAAGTTTAATCACGATATAAACTGAACCTAAGCCACAGCCCACATTTTTGTCAGCAGCGATTCCCACATATCACCTTTGGGGGCTAAAAAAGCCCCAAAAGTGCCACACTCAAGAACTATTTTAAGGGCCCTCTTAATTTTTTTATTCTATTGAATAGGCAGTTTTGAGGGAAGAGAAAAGCTACAACTTTGAAAATAAGTACGGAGTATCTGTTACAGCCTGGGGCACGGATGGAAAGCCACGTGATGAGTACACTGAACCCACGTCCTGTGGAGATGAATCACCTGGGTCGTGGAGCCTACGCGACCTTCAGCTCACCGCCCACCACCATCTACTCTACCGGACGAATGGATAACTTACCCCCAAGTCAACGCGGCAGCTTTGAGAACGACATTTCTCTGGTAGGTGGTGCCTCATCAGTCAACGCTATTCTATCGGAACATTAGAAAAAATGAACCAAAATTTGTCCTTCTAGTTAGCTGTCCCAGCATTTCTACACATATCCCCAGATTGAACTAGTACCTGAAAAGCATCGGTAGGGCAACATTTGCCAATAATACTTACCCGTCGCAAAGGCGAATTAATGTTTCCCAGTCTTAAGGAAGGCTATGGATTTGGTCAGGGAAGAGTTGTGGCCTGAGAATGAAACTGCCACAGATGGGGTCGCCATTGACTTGTAGAGGTAAAACGATCACTGAAACGTTGGCACCACTCGCCGCCACGCTACTGAGATGGCAACCTCAGACAGGCTGACAGTCAGAGCGACTGTGGTTGGCATCATCGAACCGAGCTGGCCTTAAAGTAGAAGTCTGCGGTTTGGAGTTTAACTCGGGTTTCCTGATGAAATAAAGTTCTAAAAGACTGCTCGTTGTTGCCTGCATGCACACAATGACACCGTTGTCTGGCATCTTGATTCACCCAGAACAGGTGAATAGGCCATTAGCATGCGACAGAAAACCCTTGGCACTTACTTCTTCGTGTAGTACTGCCAAGAAACTAGGCTTTTTTATAAGAAATTGTAGAATTAAGAACCTCACTTTAGCTTGAACGCTTAACATCTAAATAAACCCCTTTACAATCGAATGCCTTAGAAGTCAATGCGTTTCAGTTGTCATGGTGACTCAATCCGTTCCCTGTGAAGTATTTTGCTAGGCACGAGTTTATTGGCTTACTCGCTTGTAGAAGTTTTGAAGTGTCAAGTAGTTTACTGATCAGCTACTCATTTGCCTCCTCGGTGTGGCAATTGTCTCTCAATCAGTGCGAGCGTTGGCGGCAAAAATTTTACAATTTGGCAGACAAGTATAATTGGTGTGCCAGTGACAAAAAAGGCACTTGCCATCTTTGGCAATAAAAAAAAGAACAAATTTAATTAGTCTGACTCCCAAGAACGGCAGGATAGGGGAAGCTGATGCTTTCTGTCGTCAGCGTATATCATGGGCCCTAGCGTTGTCTGAATGGTGAGCACGCCTGTTGCAGTAGCCTGAAGTCTATCGTTTTCCATGACCTTCCTTAGTAAAATACTCTTCAAAAAGTGAATCCTCTCCACTAACGAGTCAGCCGAAAGAAACTTTCATATCCTTTCATCAACGAACTTTTCTTTCAACAGTTAGGCACTTCTGCAGTTGACGTTTCAAGCTGTCGACGCTGTCGCACTGATTTGCTCTGCGACTTGCCCTCCTTCCGTTGCCACATTCAGTCTAGGACTTTCTTTACGTGCAAAAATGCAGATTAAATGGCAAATTTTATCTCTGCGGAGGAGGATCCACATCCTTTCAATTTGTTATGGCTCTGTTTTCAGGTTTAACCCTATTGACATGCAATATGATGGTTAATAGGGGGATTTAGTTGTTCAAAAGCAACAAACGATTGATTGTGGACTCTTTAAAGATGTTCCAGTTTATGGTCTGTTAGTGGTAGCGTTAATACTGATGGAAACTTAGGGTAACTATTCCAATACAGGAAAATCTTCGCAGAACACCCCCAAATGATGCGTATACCTTTCGTACAAAGTCAATTCTAACTAGGTCAACACGTGGGGGGTTTTTAAAAGTCACTGTATAACACTGGGATAAATGGGCTTAATGAACTTGTTTAGGATTCTAAGGCCTTCCTTCTACATCAGCTCACTTTTTCCAATGTTTGATGGAGAAGCCAACATTAATTTTGTATACTCCTGCTTAATACTTCGGAATAATTAATATCTGAGCTTAAATATGGCTAAGAAGATAAATTCGAACAAAATTTCCCTTATAAAAAAACAAGGAACTAACTCGTGCCTTATTCCTTTCTCTCTACCAGATGTCCGATCAATTTGGTCAAACCAGACTGGGCGAGACAGCACCTAACTTGGTCCCCTCCCAAATTCATTTTCCTAAGTGGTATCACAGTGCATTGGGTACCAACGGTGGCGGTGGTGGTGGAGGTCAGCGCTCCTCATCGCTCAGTCCGAAACCCACAGAGCCGACAGTGCAGCTGGCCTACCGACCGCCTACGCCGCAGGTGCAAGCGCAGATGCCGACGCCGACACCAACGCACCGGGGAATTCTAAAGGGCCAGCGGTCCACCTCCGAGGTGGGAGCTGACTCACCTCGAGGCGGATTCAGTGGACGCGGCTTCTGGGACAGCGTTGATCTTAATAGCGAAATCCATGACAGCTGTAACTCCATCGCCTCCTCCAACCTTGGCGACTCGCTCTCGCGCAAGACGGTCCGCTTCGCTGATGGCAAACCGGCCATGTCGAACAGGACAACGCAAGTGCCTTATGGTGAGCTCTGCCACGCTTCCATGATCTATGCTCTGAGGCTTCAGTGTTCTTCGGGAACCTTGTAACTAGTACATTTCAGGAAGTAAATTTGCTAAAAACCTGGTAAAAGACTGACGATTCGGCGGCATTAGCATGGTCCCATACTTCACCAATGCAGTCGTCAAATCACAGGAGACTGACGAACCCCACAGAATTAGGTTAATCAGACACTTGACTCCTTTTATTTTCTTTTCATGTCCTTCACTTACAGCGTTCTCTATTCTTTTTCGATCGTCGGTAATCTTCCATTGAACAGCCATCATACAATAAATTTGTTTCGTTTCTTTAGCAGTAATACTAGTGAGTGCGAGTAGATTTATTAAATAACACGCCTCTAGTTTGAAAACCCAAGGATACCAAACCTCTACGATAGCAAACTGCATCAATCTGAAAAGAAGGGTCTAAGGTCGGACGAAGTTCTGCAACGAGTACATTTGTTTCGCAAATAGGATGGTTTCAAGTCACGATTTTATAGTTTTGGGATTAAGCTTCTGATTCCTTCAAACTCGAGATCGAAGCAGTTGTCAGGAGTAGCTGAGGTTCTGGTAGCATTTCTGATTTGAGTTTTCACAGCTGCAGACTTTTGTTGCAGAAGCCTTTTAACGTGGCACCCAGTAGCACTGTCCAACATTATCGCCACTTTGGCACTTGAGTAATTCTTGGCAGAATTAGAAGGCAGATGAATTAATGGGAGACATCTGGCCTGTGCGGTACGAGCCTAGATGGTAAAGTTAAGGGCATACCTAAACTCAATCCGAGCCGATGACGTGCTTGTTCACTGAAAAGGTAGTCACAATAAGGTCAAGTCAAAATACTACCGATGATTGTTTTACCTATCCATCTGCTCCAAATAACGTAAATGGCCGTAACCAAACCGTTTATTTTATAATATCCTAGCTAAATACTGTTTCAAAAGTATCGTTTTAACGAGTTTCGAGGAAAGAGGTCCTGAGGGCTACAATACTTCTAAGAAAGGTCGGGCAGTTTTACTTGGCGGGAAGGGTGGAATCTCACCAACTGGAGAGAGGGAGCAATTTATTGGTCTACTTTCAGCTAATTTTAGGCCAACTAGGCAATAAAAGTGTAATTTAGTATAGAAAAGAAATATGCGGTAGAAATACTACCGTTAGAGTTGAGACGAATGAAGGCCATGGAAAATTCCGCGGTTTCTTTTTAGGTTGGAAGCATAAATTGACGGTAATTAGCGAAATCTCTTCAGTTGTCAAAATTAGCTCTCAAAGAGGTTCTAAGAGGCTTAACTAATGAATCTTAGTTTAGGTTAAACACTGCAAAAAACCTTTTCTGCCTTCCAATTATCTACTGATGTACTAGCCTTCCAAAGCTTGAAGATGTCATCGCTCTATCGTAACCATGAAGAAAGAATTTAATGCGTTAATCCTAACATAGTGTTCTGTTTTTTCATCCATCAGCCAAAAATGTTTTCAGCTTGAGCTTTTGATGCCAAAATACCCCAGAAACACGTGACTAACTAACCTGACGGATTAATGTCTGTGGTCCCATAGTGTGCATACATTCCAAGGTATAAGGAAAAGAATTCTCGCTAAAGCTGAAGAGGCTCTTGTTACGGCATCTTAAATACTCTAATTAAAATGATAACTACCAGAAAGCGCAAGACAATGAGCTTTAACTTTGGTGGGTCGTTTTCAAATCACTGCTTCAATTTTTTGGAAAGACGGCAATAAAATCGCACAGTTAATTTGGTGAGAGATTCGTGATAAAACATGCTGCAAAACCCCACTAAATGTTAATAAACCAGGTTGTGCATGAACGTCTTTCTTTATTTAATTATCGCACTCAAGAAAATAGCATTTAATTGCATCCACGTACAATTTGTGTCAGTTATTTTGAGGTGTAATGTAAAAGCAGGCGATGGAAATAAAATTTGTAATCAAAAATGTTCTCGGATGTATGATTTGAATGCAATAGCGGCATCAGAAGCAGCTCAATTAGGATTTTATTCAAACTGCTAAGGAGGGAGCATTTTTGGCATTTGGCAGGCGGATGTCGGTGTATTCACAACAAGCTAACATTGAATTGGCTGTTTTATTACATGGAACACTGTAAGATAATAACACAATGAAATTGAAGCTGTTGGTGAGGTTTGAATGATGTCCCTCTAACACTGCGAACAAGTGGCCCGATTTGGAAGCACAAGATAACACTCTGGAAGGAGTTTTAAGTGAAAGGTGCCAAACATGAGTATGTTCGAGTTCATTGGAGGAAGGCCTTCACTTGAGGCAGAAAACGCCTGTGTTTGATAGACAGCGCCAGTTATGATGACAAACCACTGTAATATGCATGAGCGTGGGACCAAAGATCTTCAACCAATGTGAAATATCGTTGTGGCTTCAAATCTCCTAAAAGTGCAGTTCAGTGCGTAAATGTAGTTGCTCAACTCTCTGATGCATCGTTTTTGAGAATTAAAGTTGGCAAGCAGTACTGATAGAAGTTTTTCAACGAGGGTAACATTCACTATCCGAGAGTGAAACAACGGCATACGCATTACTTGTTCAAAGTAGGTAGGTGGATCACTCAGCATATCAGTAATACGTAAAAAGGGTTTAAATTGTGATATTGTTATAAAAACAACTAAATAACTTCAAAATCTCGCTTATTAGTGGTGCAGAATAACTTTGCAATCCTTGATAATTGATAAGTGTGAAGAGTATCCGCGATTTCATACAGTTTCAACTTTATTACTTTCGTAATCTGTTTTCTTACACGTTTTATCTTGATGTGAATGTTTACGTGAAATGAAGTGCTAGACATTTCACTTATGTGATTTGTAGCAAGTCTATGCAAAAAAGATTCAGGAATTTATGCATCCCTAGTGTCAATAAGTAGGATAAGATCCCCTAGCACTGTGTCGCCAATGTGATACTTTCTGATGAAAGCGGTGCAACAAACTAAGCCTTAAAATACTTGACTGTTTCTGCTTGAAGCAGCTTGATAAAGAGGGCTTTTCTCAGGGGGCTTATCAAGTCAAAAGTCACGAAATTTACTGGGGAACGATGTAAAGTTTAAATATATTTATTAGATTGCAGCCCTTATCTGTCTGCAAAATATATAGGAGATTTCATTGGAAGTTACCACCTTTTCCCATTCATCATTTTGGCCTTTCAAAAGACTCTGTTCGAGGCGCCACAATTCGTACCAACGGCTCGATATCTCAGGGCATATATGAATGGGAGCCAGATGAGGGTCTTATGATCCCTGGTCGAACTGCGGGAGATCTCAACAAGCCGCCTAGACCGCCGAAAATGCGGCCGTCTCACCGACTCGAGCGACGCGTCACTACCGACTGCGTGGGCCTCCCATCACGACTTCCATACGCACCGGCAGGGGAGGATGCAGTGGGTATTGCGACATCACCACAGCTGCGGGGCCTCGTGAGTACAGCAACACCAAAGAGGCCCATGGATGACTCCTACGCCAACTACGAAAGCATTTACCGCAATCAGGGTCGACGACTCTCGGAAAGTGCAGAGGTGGAGAGAATAGACAGCCGGCGTCTGGATGTCCTCATGAGACCCTACATGACTTCCACAGACCCCGAGCCCCCATCCATAGCGTCACCGCCTCCACCTCAACCTCCTCCCGCAGGTTCTTCTGGAGGTCCCATCTATCGAACGGAGGTGAGGCATCGTCCTTCCAGTGGGGAGACTTTTGTTGGACAGCAGAAAAAATTTGTGAGTGCCTTTATGGAACTGATTGCTGCTCCATCCAGGGTAATTATTAACTAATGCTGTCAGCTTTGTCTTACTTGTGAATTTGCTTGGGATATTAATAAATCTGGCTTTATCATGGCGATTTAATCAACTTAGGAAGAGATTATCGGATATGTTCATTCACATATTCAAGCAAACTCTGATCTTGATCATCCAGTATGCGGTTTAGTAAACAAAATGAAAGATCCTCTACCATATGTTTGAAAGCTGCCTCGAGATACAGAGGAGATAGGGCCTCGACGATGAAGATAGGCGATGGGATACCAAGTAAGGGGAATGCTTAGATCAAAGTGGGAACGTTTGCCTGAAGAATAGTAGAAATGAAAAAAAAATTGTATGAAGTGGGAACTGTACGGATTCTTTGAAATGAGCTTATTCGAAGCTTCCAAATGGGAAGCAGTTACCAGTACCCTGACCTATCCTAGCAGTGTGAGTTAACAGTTCAAAATTTCAGGATCAGGCGGTTTACGCACCAAACGCTCACGAGATTGACTGGGAATCACCTGCCTTTGTAATATTTACACCTTGCAGTTCAAAAGTCGTATTGCTGGGTGTCCTATTGCGGTGCCTTACTGGCCTGGAGGTCTCCTGTTATCTGCAGCCTCCGTTCTTGCGCCTCAGGTCACAAAGAACTCCATTTATGGCTACAAGCACTTGTTTGTATGGAGGCATTTTGGTTCATCAAAAACACTCTTTCTCCTTTTGATAGAAATTTCGAGCTACCCTTTTACATTTTAAGTTTGAATAATTCCTATTGGCCTCCAGAAGTAGAATTTGAGCCTATCCTTTTGGACTTCGGTTCCCGTCTTTGGCTAGGTTTCTATTTCCTATTCTCTAGTTCTGCTTTAGCATTCATTCCTAAGGGCGGAAAGAAATTATTTCTTACGACGCAGAATCTCGAAATCAGGCTGAAGCAGCTGATTTAGGGGTTGCCACTCATTCCAATATGAATAACAGACAATTTGGCAGACAGACAAACGGTTGCCGGGAGCTTGTTTTGCTAACCAAACACTGCGTGGGTGTTAAATCCCCCTTGTCTGACATTACCTCCCTCCGCCCCGTAAATGGCACGCATTCCACTAGGACAGGAGTACCCACCAAATTATCCAATCGTCCAATTAAATCTTCCCACAAGTCCGGAAAATTATTTTTCTTTTCTGGTGAAACGTTTAACTGATAAACACCGTAGTAAAGTTTTGTACTTGTATTCAGTAAGCGCCATCTGAATGGGCCAAGTTTTTCCTCTGGATGAGAAGGAGGTGTCGCCTGTTCGAGACTACTTGCGTTATGAAAGCCATGTATGCCTTTTTCCAGCATAAGAATGTGGGATATTTGCATCTGCTAGTACTGACACTGTGCCTACGAGAGGCAGTAAGGAAAATTTATCATCGAAATTTGCAGTGGGAATGCATGTGCCTACCAGAAACTCGGTTGACCGTAGACCATCCTTTCACCATTCTGTTGTAAGAAGAATAGGGAAACCTATCAGTTACATTTAACGAAGAGAGATTATCAGTTTGGTGGAAGCACCTCCTCATGCTATTAACTTTCTTGGGCGCTTGAAACACAAAAAACCTAGACGTTAAAAGAGAAAGCAATTCACAGATCAATCTCGACAGGTTTTTTCTCTTGTTGTTATGGCCTTTGAAGACCAAGAAGAAAACTGCCAGAGCTTGTTAAAAAACTTGTAAAGGGAATCTTTTGCAAATAAAAGTAGTCTGAGTGAAGTGTCATCAGCAAGACATTGTTTATGCATTACACAACCATTTCCAGCATAATTCCCACAATTGAAGCGCTGCCACTTCGGCAGAAAAGAGACAGGCGGCATCAGCCGCCCAAGATTTATTGGCCGCAACCAAATCAAGGTCATTTCGAAGGTTGGAACAGAGGGCTTTTTTAAAGGAGCAAATATATGAAGCTGGAATAATAAAGGCTTAGGGGGCTTGAAGCATCATTTGTGGCGCAGTTTTGGCATTTTTCGTCGTGTTAGACGGGGAAGGGAAAAACACTGAATTTTGTTGTAGGTTGGAGTAACTAGGGGGAAAAATTAGTGACTTTGTTTTAAGAATTCATGTAAATCCGCTTGTCGGCTCTCGACTTTGGGTTTTAATAAACTAACATACATACACACACTGGTGTCATGTTGGACGGCACTAGGAAAATGGTATTTTTTTGAATATAGTTGTTTAAAGACAACCGCAAATGCATGGTTCTTATCTAATAAAGATTTTGCCCTTATCTCAATCTATTACTATTCTCTTTTGTGGGTGAAGAACAAATATTAGCTAGCAATATAGTCAAGCCTTTACTTGGTAATGATTCACGAAACGACAGCGTCGATTATTTAGGTTCTTCAGACATTCTCATTGGCTAGGTTCTTTTGTTCGTTTTTAGGTTAAAATCGCAGATCTGTCGTCACCGCTACCATCACAGTCGGCACCCTCCTCCCCGCCTCTTCCATCGACGTCCTCAACTCCGCTTCACTTTGTCTACACCGTCAAACCGTCGCCTCATCGACTTGTTGTCGAAAGTGATATTGAGGAGGGCTTTGACAGGATCGACACAGGATCTGTCGACGACAAAACCTTGAGGCCACACTCTCTCCAAAGTCTCACAACTCCTCTAACTCCGCGAGTTTTGGGTCCTCCTGGTATCGCTATTCCCTCATTTTTAAATGCTAGCAGAGGTACACTACAGCCAAGGCTGCCAAACAACCGCAAGCAACAGGTGGAACAGCAGATACCTGCACAGACGCAGCAAACAAAAAGGCATCAGCCATTGCGGGTGGATGTTTCGCAGGTAGGTTGCGGACATAAAAGTGTTTAAAACAATGTCAATTTGTTCCTCTTCGATCCATCACTAAAGAAGTAAGAAAGATAATTGCTTATTATCAGCGTAGGCAGTGGCGGAAAGGACATAAACAACACGTCATGCCATCAGGATGAAGACGTTAATCCTCCCCTCCTCATTTTAGCGTCCGAAATGGGAATGATGCAAATAATTAGCACCATATAGGGATTGTTAAACATCACATTTGTGGTAGAACATTCTGTAGGTTTGATTATCTTCCTTGAATTGGTGCTATCGGCGGGGAAAGGATCCTGCCTGCAGTAATATCTGCTAGTCCACAGGTTAAATCGTAAGTCTTAAGTCCTGAAAGCAGACCTCTCTTTACTAGTGACCATGGTGCCAAGTTCGAAGTTGGCATGAATACCGGAGGTCAACGAGGTTTCACGAAGCATTTAGTAGCGATCCTCTTCAGATTTAGCCAATCTCAATAGCTATTAGGATAATGAATTAATTTGACAGGGTTTGCTTACTGCTGCTACCACTGTAGTTCCCAGTCGTCCATTACGATGTAGTAAGAAATACGATTGTGTGGAAGGAAGCGTTAGATGGCCATAGGCATGGACAGAACGCCAAAATGTCCTCAAAACAGCTCAGAGAATGAAGTCAGTTCCGATAAACACACAACGAAGGCAAATACCTCTTCACCACATTTTTTCCGTCGATTTCTGCTGATGGTGTTCTGGTGAAATCGCACATTCTGTTTTGAAGAGCAAATGACCATTATCACTGCTTTCACTGTAGTCGTTTATGTGCCTTTTATCACAGGAATGCCGTAAACCTATGGAAAAGCGGGCAGTTGTTTTTCATTACCAATCAGTTCTCTTCGGACAATATTATCCACGTGCTTGTGAAAATGTCTCCAAAATGCATGCGTGGAATAAATGCTGTGTGCGTATGTTTCTTCACCTCCATGCTGCACGCGCTCAACTTTTTTGTCTTGTGCTTCATAAAGAAGAGAAAACAATTTGTTATAAGGGAAAGGTAGCATTTTTACTAACAGAAGGCATTTATCTTTCAATAGATCCAATCAATAAGCATTCTTGAACACAACAACTTACGTTGTTGTCGAACGCCTTTCATTTTGGTCTTTATCCTCAATTGGTTGAATTTTACCTTTTAACAAATTCTTCATCACCGTCAACTGGTACGTGATACCTTAAATTCCTTACCTTGCCCGGATTTCCCAAAAATGTAAAATGTCTTCTTAATCAGATCGACTGAGTTTAAAACGATAGAGTAGGTAGAGGATGCTTATGGTCTGGTGCTAAATAAACTTTAGTTTTGGAAGGTGTAGTCCAGTTGGTTGGGTGGAGGTGGTGATCGAGTTGCTTATGAAACTTCAGTAGCAACCATGTTCAATGTCAATGCTATCCTTGTCAATTCCTTCTATGAGTGTTTATAAATGAACATGCTATGGAGGCATCAGTGAATAAGCATTCCATTAGACGAGGTGAGATGAGAAGATTTTTTAGAGTGGACCTTGTCATGGAAAACAGCCTTTCATCACCCCTTCCTTCTACTACCAAAAGTCTCCGAGATCCTTTTTGAAAGCTGGGCTCGCGTTGGCCCTTGAATAGGCCTCGAATATATGGTACCCGTGAATGCTCTTGAAGATGGTACTTTTGTTGATACTTGTCTGACGAACAGTTCATTGCCCTATGACTTTATTGAAGGCACTTTTTAATTTCGCATGAAGGTAATGCAATGGATGTAACAAATTAAACCAATTTCCTTCATAAAATGAAAATATAGTCTCATTTTAATCACTTTGCAAGAAGCCCTCTTCACTCTTGAATACCGTCCAAAACACAAAACCCAAATTCCTTTCAGCCACCAATGTCAAAGCTTGTTCCCCATCTTAATGGCAAATCAATGTCTCCGCTGCACGGACCGCCTTTCACGGACCGTCCACGCCGTCGAGGCAACGGCACAGCGGAGGCGCATCAATCGACAGACTTAAGGAAAGGTAGCCTTGATCGGGACGGTGTGTGGCGGCCAAACCGCCTACTACTGAGCCCTGGCCCCGTCGGGGGGAGCGCATCAGCAGTAGGACATGGTCTGGCTTACGCACCCTCGCCCCTCTTTGCCGAACTGATGGGTGGTTACCCACGATCCGACCGACAGTATCTTCGCCACTCGGCACGCTTCCTTTCTCCTTTTGGAGCTGGTGATGGAGGTTACGAGGTACCCATTTTCGTGGTGCGTCCAACCACCATACCTACCCCCACTTCTTCCTTTCGACATCGGACCCTCTCGCCTAACAGTGTCAGTGCTCAACGAGGTGAGCCTTCCGTTTTTGTCTGCGTCTTGTTTAAGTCAATTTTGTGTGCGATAGGTAGACACAAACACGGGATCATGAGATTCACTTGCCATATCTTTCATTATCTTTGTATCTTTTAGAGATGTTAAAAGTCCAACAAATGCATAAAAGAGCCAGATGATTGCATAGTTGATGTAAATAAAGGTTCATACGATTGTCTGTAGGTATTGTAAGCATACATCGTTCTGTTGCCCAATTCCTGTCTTGTTTCGGATGCCACCATCAGCACTTCCTGCAGTCATTCTTCCGCGTCCACAGTCACAACATTATTAAAGTGTACTACCATAAACCTTGAGGTGTGAATGAAGTCAATGCAGTTATTTTTAACAGATAGGAGAATGGCAGACCTAACCGTAATTACCACACCGTCTTTGCGAACTCTGTTATAAGCAGTGCTTGGACGCTTTTTGCTTGGCAATACTTTTCATGGGATTATTTGTCCAAAAGTAGAAACATTCAGCTTCTCGGGACTACGTTCTATCTATATTCTTCTTTTCACTTTGAAGCTGTTTCATTATTATTTGTTCCCTTCAACATGTAAAGGTATGAGAGATTCAGCTTTTGGCAATAATTTAAGCCTTTTTATGGGTAAACAGTCATTCCATAGACAGCTTTAAAACTCCTTGATCTTACCTCATCCTAATAGTGGCCACCATGGGGAACTTTAGGTCAACAAATGTGTCAAAATCTCATGTGCCTCTCATAATTCATCCGTTGAGAGTCAATGCCAATTCAGCCAACCACTGTAGTTGCTCACATTCTATAGCGTATTTCCACTGGTAACTAACAGGTCAAAGTTACCGTTCTGAACGTATGATTACCTATAAAGTAAAATTTGAAGACGCTAAAAGACATACGAACTTAGATAAATTTCCAGGCGTGAAGTGAGAGTTAGCAGACTTAGATAGCCTGGGCATCAAAACACTGCCTTGAGGACCGAATCTCGAGGGTGCCATGGGAACAAAGCCGATTATGTGGTACAGTGATTTATATAGATAGTAGGTTTGATCAGGTCCATGGGGTCGCCCAAATGTATTCGATGAGACCCTCGATGGGAAACAACATAGGGAACGGTACAATGCTGTAACCTTGGGGTTTATTTATGCGCCACTGTAACTCCGATTTTAATTGACTTTTGCGTAGATTCTCCAGAAATTTTGAACATGGCTCTGAATGCGCCTTCATTGTCCCTAACTTTCTACTTATTTTGTTTTCTATAACTTGGAGAATAAATATAAGTAAAACGAGTAGTAGTGAATAGAGTAGTTGAATCGTCACAGGATGTTACATATCTTACTTTCCTAACACTGCGTTTAAATCCACTTTTTCCTGTCAGGATCTGGCTTCACTTGAGTGTTTTTTTGTCAAAATCTAGTAGCCATCCAGGGTGCCTTTACGCCACTCTTTGTTTCTGCAAAAAAGCACTTGATCTAGCCAACGATTATCATTCTCTTGCACAAATAATTTATTTCCTCTCCGCCAGAACGTCAGCAAGAAGAAATGTTGAACCAAACTGCTACTGGATCGCGATACTTCCTTGGGTCATTTGACCATTCAGAGGGTATTTTTAAACTGGGGTCTCACTGATCTCCTCGCATTCCAACGTAGAATGATGGTATTTGTGGGGGAACTTGCGTGCTTAGTGGTATCGTTTTCCTCCTTACGTTTCCATAAAATCAGTAGATGAGATTAAATTTAAATGACGAATCTTGAGTAAACCTGGAATTTGAGGGGTTTATGGCGCTCTGTTGCCGTGTTACAGTTCCCACAGGTTACATTGTTATCTTTGCCTTCAAATAAATTCGCTATATGTAAATGAAAATGCAAGGGAATTTAGCTGCTCTCTTTATTCAAGTTTATAGATGCAGATTGAATGAAAACGAAGACTTCAGTCGTTTGTTAATTCAGATCATCAGCTTAGGCACTTAAATAGGCGCCCAAGCCAACCCCAAAGAAGTTGTAGAACACGCAAACACACGGGAGGACTGAGAGGATAGTGGCAAATACCAAAAAATTAAGGCTTGGCCCTATTCAACTTGCAAATTCAATATTATTAGCGAAGATTAAGGTTTGATTAAAAATGAATATACTAAAGAAAAGTTCCCTAACTAAATATCAAATAGTTAAACATTAAATAATGCATTTAGGTCAAAATGTAGAAGCATTGTACCTGAACGAAGAAATATCGTGATTGAACACGAATCCAACCTAAGGTCACTCTGGCGTTTCCCATCGCAGATGCCCCCACCCAGCCTTATTGACACAAATCAGTGACTATATGACACATGGCTACAAATACACTGTTCACCAGACCTACTAGAGGGGAAAAAATGTGGTTGCCTCGCGACTTTTCACGCTAACACCTCTAATTATGCAGGTGTCAAGGCTGCTGAAGGGATGGAGGCAAACATCACCCACTCATTGGCACGTGTCATAAGTACAGCATGCCATTAACGATCCAGAGGAAAGGATTCCACCCCCCTCGCTTTCACCCAGCTAAAGTTCGTATGACCTCGCGCAGCTAAAGTGCAGATAAACTAGGCTCCGACAGCTTTTTGTTCTTGACAAACGGTAAGATATAACACGAAAAAGTACTTTCGTGTTTTATATGTAGTGCTCAGATTATTACAGTCGGGAGCATAAAATGCCAGTATTTGCTCGGATGGATCGCTAAAATGTAACTTAAAATCGTCCACTTTCAGTTGGCGATAAGTTAATGAGTTACTTCAATCCTGGGTTCATTCAAGAACTACCGAAATGGTGTGACCGACGTTCGGTGGTATATGGCAGGAGGAAATTCCTTCCAAAGATACTGAAACTATTGGCCACTAGGATACCTTATCCAGAGAGACTATGCGCGTATATTGTCAGTTTTGGGATCGATGATGGCAAAAATAGGATTTTTTAATGGTTCTGAAAATATTAATAAATTTCCTGGGGAAGAAGGATTGCTTTCCAAGATCCCATGCTAGGGGAGTGTTTGAACGATGTGATGATAAGAAGGCGTTTAATAAAGCAAGTATATTTAATGAATAGGTCGACATTTTACTTTACGGTTCCATTGTTTGGACCTAAAGAGTTTTACTCTGGTCGAGGTCTCCATTAAGTCGGTAATAAGCATGCTCCTTTTTACACGTCGGGGCTCGTGAAGCCTACTAGTTGGGTAGTTTTACTTTGGACAACCAAGTGGGGTTCCTGTTTTTATGCTGACTGCATCCTAAAGTCAAATTTAGTCGTCTTTCGTTCAATGTTTTAAGCCGAAATAGAAAACATGAATTGAAAAGTCACAGGTGTGAACCACAGGCAATTACCGGTTTCTAAAATTTTCACAGGTTACCAACCTCTTAACGTTCTTTTGTCCATTCTCAAATTGTACTCCTTTGTAAAGAGAAGTTAAAGTGGCCTTTAAGTTACTTTTTAAATCCGATATAAAACAGATGGATAGCCATATTAATTTCATATTCTTACTACTGTATATTGCTATCTTCGAGCGTTAAATGGATTCTTTATTCTCTGAGTTTCAGTATTTGAATATTTTTACATGTTCCAGAGTAGCCGCCAGTCTTAGCTACGCTTTTCATCACGATTCCTTAATATAACTAAATAAGGATTGGTTTTTAATTTGTCAACTCTCAAATTGCATGCACACCTCTAACTAATCTTTTCCAAAATGTGTGTTGAACTTCAACTCTAACACGTTGTAACATCACAACCTAAACGCAGTGTTTATAATGATACACTAGATGGATAAACGAAGCTTGATCCTCACCACGTGCCTATATGGAGGGCGGACGATCTGCCTTTTTTCATCTGAAATAACGTTAGGATAGTTGCCTTGAGAACTCTAATTTCTGTTTATCGTCAACAATTCATACAGCCAAGCAGCAGCCCCCTTCTCGCAAATGTCGATGCCTAACCAGTTCTGTCAATGTCAAAACAGAATAAACTCTTTGGAATGTGATAATTCCGGTGTCCCTCCATGCCCCCTTGTGTCTGCATGCGTCTAGGAGTCAAAAATAGCCCTTTGAAATAGGAAATTTTTGTCCAAAATATGGGATTTGTTGCATACATGAATGGCTGATTTGGTGCTATTTTGGTGGACCCAACTGTTTCGCTTTCACGGCATTGCGATAGTAAATCACCTGCAACAGCCCACAAATGAGGTCGGGTCAGAAAGGAGCAAATCGGAAGCATAAATGTCAGCATAAGTGACCACAAGAGAGATTTATTGTTCTCCTAACAAGTCAGAAAATGATGGATTTCTTTTTATTGTCAATGTATGGATAAATAAGTCAGAATAGGTACTCACCTTTTAAATTCACCTTCATTTCGATTCAAAGCTTTTCAAAGAGAAACCTATTACTAGAATATCGTGCCCTGATTTCAAAGGCCTCCTACGAGATCATGTAATCAAAATCTCAACCAGTTATCTTAGGAATAATAAAAAATATGTTTGCACGCTCATCCTCTTCGTTATTGGTACCATCGCTCCGGAGGTCCCGGAGGAAAATTGACCACTACGGCTGCTCAGATGTCCGATTCACCAATTTTCGTTATTTTTAATAACTCCAGTTGCTACCCAAAAATGCTATTATCCGCAAAAATCCAGCTCGCTTTCTTAAGCTCAACAAATCTCTCTCTCGTGCACAAGTTTAGGCAACCACCTATTATAAACTGATAAGGAGCCACGCCGCATCCTTGAGGTGATTGTTGCCTTTAGACAATCACTTTGGGCAAGCAGATAAACGGATAGTACTATTCTATAAAAAAACGAAGCTGTTCATCAACTTTTGCTGATTTCTAGCGTAATTGCTCAATTGACAAACGAAAATATTTAGTTATCTCAGACGAACAGCTTCACTTTTTTGTATAGATCCCCATTGTTCTGTTTTGGCACCTTCAAAAGGCTTAATTATGATGCCGATTAGGAAATCATTTCGTCCTGTGTGGAATGATTCCGGTTGCATACTTGACTTCATTTTTAACCTTTAAAATCAAATCCACGTCTTGAAGAATCAAATACTAGGCCAAAAAAGACTTGCCACCTTGGCTACAGCTGAAAAAGTTCATTCACTGTCCATTATTTCAAATAATTGCTGTAACACAGAAGATGTATTTTTGGAGCTACGTGGTGGTAAATCCCGTAAATAAAAATAGAACCAAGACTTTTCGTTGACAAACAAACTTCCAATCCCGCATGGAGGTCAAATTCCTCCGATAAAGTGCAAGTGAAAAGTCTTCCACCTTCCAGAAAGGCCAAATATTTTCCTACTCTAGCAGTTGATTTTAAGTAGGATCCCTGAGTTTTCCGACTGATAAATAAATAAATGGTTGGAGCTGGTAAAATGTGGACTCATGTAGGACAAAATTAAGTGACGTTTTGCTTGAAAAACAGGACGGTGCGTTTAATCTCGATTGAAAATATGCACAATTTCCCAAACCGGGCCGGCTATTGTAATCGAACCACCAGACCTGGTTGAGAAGGGGAACGCCAGGTTAAAAATAGAAAGTTCCATATTCTCTTTTAAGTGAAGACGTACTAACATGTAAACTCCTACGCATAAAATGAATGCTTTGTTTTACGTACAGAGTTCGTAAAAATATTTGTAGTAGGCAGTAATTTCAGAATAAAAGCGGTTTTTGGTTGAACTGAACCCCAGACTATGGCAATACTTAAAAGCCTCGCAGGCTTAAACAGTCATAAGTACCAAAGTTGGGCATAAGGAGACGCAAGAAGCACATTAATATATTTTTTTAGAGGACCTAATGCAGTCAATAAGGCCAAAGAAAACACCAATTTTAAATTTACAGAAGGAGTGGTGGACTTTAAACAAAAATGCCGTGAATGGAATGGCGCGTAGGTAATCATAAGGCTGAGGTAGATCTCGCTTGCTCGTAGGTCTCTATTTGGACGGAAAGCCTTATTAATTATTAGACCGCAATACTACTGCATCCTTACTTATTTTGCCTTGACAGGAACGAATGCAGCAAACGCCCCCATTAAGAAAAAAGCAAGTTTGAAACCATGACGAAAAAATAAGGACCTTTCGTTATTTCGCAATTCGAAGTAGTTTTGCCATCAGAGGAGAAAGAGTTATTTTCATCCAAACTTCCTATGGACGAGACAACCAGCATCGGAACTTGTTATTTCTTGACCCTTTTCTACATCCCAAATTTGTGTATCAGTATTCACATCCTCTTTTCCTCCACCCCTCCGCCCCATACTTTCCTCTGTACACGAGAACGAGATTGACAGATAAACTTGGCCTATTGTTTTGATACCTCTTAAGCTATCTGTATCGCCGTCACCACCACTACCACATCCAAGACCACCAATACTGGCATCGCACATTATCCCCTGAGGAGACTTTTTGATTCGTAGCACAGGCATTATCTGCAATGGCAAAATGAGAGTCCCACATGATTCATATGCAAATACATCTATACATATTTTACTCACTTGAATTTGGGAATATAGACGAGGATGTATCTTCACTTGCCTGCCCGCTGTGGAGATTAGGTTACCGGGTGCATACCGTAAATCACATGTAGCTTAAACAATTACGAGGTGGCGAAGGCTTTAGTTGGAAGAATATGCTTGAATGGGGTGGGACGCAAAAATACCAAATATGACTATTTAGAACAACTAAATAAATAATGACGAGCGAGTCCTGGATAAGGAGATAGAATTGAATGCATGAGGAAAATGCCACTAGGCAAGAAGCTGTCGAAAAAGGATGGGTGTTTTTAAGGGGGTCCGTGAGCTGAAAACAATTCAAGCAAGCAGTAATTAAGGCATAGCTTCTTTTCTATACAGGCAGACTCATTACAAAAAATATAGAGCATTGTACCACTAAACACTTGATTTAAATAGCCATAGTTTGGTTGCATCTGAATAGAAAGGGAGATAAATTATTCGTCATTTTGGTTTACAACTAGCTAGGCATTACGGGGTACTTTTGAAAGTGTATTTACCAACAGTACTCAGGTAGAGCCCCGGGTCTTCGTTAAAGGCATAATAAGCCAAGGCAGCATAAAAACGCACATTCCTAACATGCAGGAGAGTTAGAATAAATGCAGCCTGCTTAAAATTACCAAATCTTGCTTAACTGTTTATTTAAATAAGGGAGCACTTGAGTCTCCATAGGTTACACTTCCACTCTACAAAATGACTTTCAAGTCTTTGAGTAGCCTCTTATCTCTTCTGTGCATTGGCAATGTATGCTCTCTCATACTACTTTGGCTTACTACAACTTCGGTGAAGAGTAGGGGCATTAAACCATAATGAGGAAAGTGATGGCCTTAATATTATTTGTACCACTTACCAGAACTGAGTTTTTAGGTAGTGGAAAGCAAAGAGCTGATATATAAGCTTTGCAAATAAATATGCGCTTTAGGAATTCCCCCAACATCTTAAAAGATTAACATATTTTGCTAAAAATTTTCTTAAGAAGTGCCCACGTTGATCTGATTGGATAAAATTGACCTCGAGGTCAACACGTAATTGACGTACAGTTGCCTTTTGTCTGATCTTAAGTGAGAAATCCGTCGCCCTCACGCGTGAGTGAAATATGCATTTATTTAAAGCACAAATAGCAAACACTTTTGCTTTACCTTTTGTATGTAAATTAACCATGTTTTTATATTTCACTTTTTGCGCATGTTAATCGGTTATGTTCTGCCGCCTTTTTTAAAGTGGATTTAGTCAAGTGGCATGAACTATGCATAATAGTCCTCAAATCCCTTTCAGATTTATGTTAGGTTTTACTTCGTCAATACGACGTGCAATTCAAAAATGCTTTCAAAAGAGGAATCTTCATGTCTGCATTGTCGGAAGCGGCCCTTCAGGTTTTTTTGTCGCGCAGACTTTGCTAAAGGTAAGTGGTGATCCTCAATACAATATTTGATTAAGCACTTTGCAGTTCGTGTCTTTTCCAACAATTTTTTTGCGTGTAACGCCCTCGTTATATTTAATGTAGAGGCACGAAAGTGCACGTATTGATGTGCTCGAAAAGTTGCCCGTTCCTTTTGGTCTCGTTCGATACGGAGTCGCTCCTGACCATCCAGAAGTCAAGGTGAGTTTCAAAAACGACCTATAGTACCGCTTTATTCTACTCTAGAATGTGATCAATACTTTCACACAAGTGGCCAAGAATCCCCGCTTTCATTACTATGGGAATATAGCCGTTGGTGATGATATTAGCCTGGCGGAACTTCGCTATCATTATGACGCCATCGTACTGGTTTGTTTCTTTTCTCATTCTTTCCTATTCACACTGTGCTTAGGCTTATGGGGCAAGTGCTGACAAACGTATGAATATTAGTGGTGAGGTTGGTTTTTGTTCCTAGTATTTTCATGCGTTTCATAGGAACTTCCGGGTGTCTTATCAGCCAAGGAACTGGTCGGATGGTATAATGGATATCCAGATTTACAAGCGGTAGCCTCACCTTTACTGTCTAGTCTTTTCTATATGGAACAGCGTTGTATTTTTCCATTTTCTTCTAGCCTCCACCATATTTGGACTGCGAAACTGTTGCCATTGTTGGTATGGGAAACGTTTCACTCGATGTCGCGAGAATTCTTCTCTGTTCTGTTGATCGCCTCAAAGTGAGTCTTTAATTGCGGTTCGCTGTATTGGCACTTTTCTGTTAGTGGTTTTATAGCATCCGTTTCCCTGGCACTATCGCAAATGACGTTTGACCTAACACGAATATTGCATGATACTAAGGTGTTTTGAGGGCCAAATCTGTGTTTTTTCGAATAATTATAACCACAACCGTAATATTTTGAGTAAGGGGTACTGGTTTCTTAGTTTACTGTTGACATGATCTGCTAATGTAAAAAATCAAATAACGTCTGCGCAGAAACTGGCTTATATCAGTGTCACGTGAATTTAATTGGGACCCGATACTAATATGAACCCCTCATTGTTGCTGTAGCTTTGGCCACTGTTCAATTCATTTTCCCTGAATGTGTGGCAAATCATGGATTTGGTTCGTAAATCTAGAAAAGCCATTGACTACCCGATGCACTCAATTTAATAAGAGTGGATGGAGATAAATATATGGAGGCTGCTGGTTGCCTAACTAAAAAGACCAATGATTCCTTCTGCTACCGAAAATGCTTTTTATTAGGCGTCGCTCAAGGTTTTTACCCATCTTTTAAGCCACTAACTTTGTCCAAAAGGTTACTATATTCGAGAAAAGAATTTTGAATCAATTTTTGGATTTTGCGCGACTTTAAATTCTGGAAAAGGCGATTTTTACACGACATATTTTGAAGGCCCTTGGATCTCGAACGTGTTCCTAAACGTTGAAAGAAGTCCCATCACGAAACCTTGGTATTTATTAATCCCTTCAGAGTCCCTGCTTCGTACTCCTTTTCTGTATTTCATTGAGTGGTCTAGAGAGTCCAGTTTTAGCTTTGAAATCGCTGAGAAGGCAAAGTTTTGCAAAACTGTGGTACCGAAAACAATATTTCATGGAGACGGGTATTTCGTAGATTTCTGGATTTTGGTATGATATGGCTACCAGTTAAGCCTTCTATGATGCCAGTGTCCCTCCGTGACCCCAGCCCCCTGCTCCTTTTTCACTGTTAGTCCTCACAATTAATGACTCCGCCCTTCATCCACGTTCCTGTTTATACGGCGTCTTTCCCAAGTGTATGATAGACGTTCGCTAATTTCAGGGTCTTTCTACTGACTCTTTTGGCTTATGACTAAATCGAACAAGATTCACGCAGGATCTAAACTCCAGTCCCGCTACCATTTGTGCGCCGTTCTAATGCCAAACTCAAAAATGCCCTTTAGTTTTCACTACCGTTTGGACATCTGGCTAATGTGGGTTTGAAAGACAGATATTCAATGGTCATCTCGATTCTGAGACCTTGAAAGTGTCACCTTATATTTAGCGTGGTAAAGGAATAAAAAACCGGGATGATAGTCCTGTCAATTCTTGTCCCGTTAAGTATAGGTTAGATTATGAACACCTATCATCGCGTGCAACCACGGATTTCCGAATGCCTCCCAGGATATTTGTTTTGCTCATAATTATTCTTAAACCTGACAAAGTGGCCGCGAATTGTGAAGCGAGTTTCATGCTCTAATTTTGATTCTTTTCCCCGAAAACCTCGGCCCAGTTCCCGCGATTTGTGTAAATTGAAAACTTGAAAATCCGCTTTTAGGCTCTTTAACACAAACCGAAACCCTACAATCTAGTACACAAATTTCCTTACACACTGTGGAATGTTTACATTTCATTGGCTGTTTAGCATGTTCGGTACTAGGGTTTCGAAGATAAATCCATCACTACAGCTCGGACGCTTTTTGTTCCAGTATGACATCATCACTGGCACCAGTGAGTTAGCTAATATGGAAACTGCGCATAACCTAAAAATGTGACTGTCGTCAGACCAGAATTTTCTTACATCTTTATTGCTTTAATCTCAACCAATTTCTTTTTGTTACCCATGATTTGGTACTAACAGTTATCGGACATTCTTAAAAGCCACTTATCACAGATTTGTGACCTGACAATTGGGTACCACATTACGTGAGACACTGAAAACAAAAATTTTAAAAGATGGTGTGTTTCACTTTTTGAAACTTTGAAGTAAGTAAAATTTTCATCAAAGAGTTGTGGTAAATATTTTTTACAAAACAATCAAAACAAAGCAATCTATTGCAAAACAACTACAAATGAATTCTCTGATTTTCAATACGTCTCCTGCTCAATGATTTACCTCTATCAATTATTATCAGATCCTAAATGAACCTTCTTCTGCTTCCGCTATAACTGACAACTTTCCTAGTCAATTTTGATGTATTTAAACCGGGGACCTCGAATGTACCACCATGTGCGTGTGTAACTTAGTTCACGAAAAGTAATTTTGCCGTTAGAGTTTGCTGCGATACTTTTGCTGGCTATTGTCTAGCTTCTTTTGTGGAATTGTCGATGTTTCAGTTGTAATGTGGGAGAAATCTAGTTTTCTACCCTTTTTACGGTTGGTGCACTATTCACGAATGCTATTCGAGTAACCTTTTCAGAGATTGAACTGTACTTTGTCAAACGCAAAGGTGGTACTCTAGGTGTAAAACAGTCATTAGAAATTGTAGCTGACGTGATTTTAAAACAAAAAACTCACCAGATGCTAGAAATATCTGATTTGGTTCAAGTTTTTGCGTAGATATTGAAAATGTTTTTGTTTCATCAAACTATATTAGCTAATTCAAAAATAATCCACGTTGTTGACTCGCAAGCAGTTTAAAGGGCCATCTAATCGCAAGTTTTGTTTTATCGATGTCAGAATACAGACATCCCAGAGCCAGTGATAGAGCATCTCTCTACCAGCCGAGTACGTCGAGTGATCATAGTAGGACGTCGGGGACCTCTGCAGGCCGCGTTCACGCTGAAGGAGTTCAGGGAGTTGTGTTGTCTTCCAAAAACCAAAAATACCCTTGTTCAAGGTCTCCGCATCGAATTCACTCCACGGAACATCTTCAATGAAACCCTTTCAACTGGCAATGATCGTATTAAGCTTCTCGCAGGTTCGTCTTCTTGACTTTCCTACTTTTTGCTGTAAGTAGCAGCTGGTGATTGGTCTAACTTTTAGCATTAGGCTAGGTTGCTTGAACTTATCAGTACCTCCGCGTGTCATAAATGAATTGTTCCGGTATTTTTTTAGCTTTCAGTTAACAAATAACCTGCTAAATTCTACTTGGCGTTTCATAGCTGTATTCTTCGAAATATCCAGTTCTGTTTTATCAACGGTTTTGATCGTAGGGATTATAGATCGTAAACACTAATTTTTTTTCAACGACTATTCAAATTAGTGCTTTTTATGGCTGTAAATAGTATCACGCATCATCCAGCAGTAGTTTTTGGTCTGCGCTTAGTGAGTGAAGTTGGGCTTAATAAAGCTGTGTGTATCTTATAATTTTAAAAGGCAAAATAAATTCCATAGACTCACTTCTATTCTTTTCATCGTTCCTGTATTTTGGCAAGTTCCCTAATCCACCATTTTCGTCAAAGCTTCATGTTACATCATCTGCAGCTGTGGCTTACTTTCCACCCTTAGCAAGCCTAACTAACGACTCACTGATATCAGTTGTTCCAACTGCGGTTTGGCCAAATGGTGTTCATTCAAGGTGCTTATGAAGACACCATCAGGTCGCCGTCTGGAAACAGGCTTATCATCAATATTCAGAAGATTGGTAGCATGGACGATATGAATAGGGCTCCAGGCTACCGATGTAGAGGCCACTTCGCAGCAGACTTCAAGCAGACACCACTCAAGTTTGTCTATATGTGCTTTCATGTGGATCTTGTCATTGAATGTTGGTTAATCACAGAAGTAAAATATTTCAGCTTTTGCTTATTCTCATCATTAATACGTCATTTTCATTGTCATCGTGGACTATGGTCAGATAATACTAAACTATTTTGTACTCAAAATCATTTGACTCATGAGCAACCGTGGTATTTGTCTTTGTCATTTTTCCTTTTTCCAATTTTTCAAATTTAATTCATTATCAGTATGCCATGTTGAACATAAACCAAACTGAGGGTTTTTTTAGTTTCCTTGCATTAATATTTGGTTTTCTGTATTGAACTCCCATTATCTGTCGTCCGAGTTGAAAGCTTTTGCACTAAACCCCATAAAACACCTCTGTCGCGATCAGGTGCACCTTTTTCATGGTATTATTTCCGGCTCTCGAATCGGTTGGACGAATTTTACTACCCCTTACAGCCACTGAGCTCACTTCTTTAGTTGCCAGGGTTGTTTTTGTTTTCATGCCTCAATATTTTTATTGATGCTGGCGGTGGCGATTTTTATGAACCTAACACCGGGGAACGTGGTAATGGTGGCTTCCAGTAAAAACATAACGAACATTACGACAATCGGATTATCTCTGAATTTGAGTCTCGAGGTTGTCTTAATATTGGCATGTGGAAGGCCCGGGGGACATGTAGCATATGGACCATGTGGGTATATCCCCATGGCTGATTCGTGGAGGACCGCAAATTCCTACATGGCTGGACACCCGTCCGCTATCTGTCCATAATCGGGTGTGATATAAACAGCTACATGACAGAAGCATTGACCATTCTATGATTCTGCTCGACTTGAATCCTAGGACGTTCCTGATTGCGAATTCCAGCGTGGAGACTCACTCGATGTTCTGCAGCGAGTGCATTTTACACACTAGCGGATTCATTGGAAACAATTGCTTAAAAGCAGGATCGGTTAATACAGAATTCACTGTAAAAGCTAGCCTCTTCTTTTCTACCCTATTGCTGCTTCAATTATGCCCAGTCGCCTGCATGCGAAAGTGTCGAGTCTTCAAATGATGTTTATAATTCACTATTTCTACGAAAGGATTGTAAGCAGTTCCATTACTGACGCCTCCATTTTCTTCATTATTGCCCTTTTAGTAAAACACTAGGTTGGTGTCACCAAAAGTCGATGTGGTTTAGGGTCGATCCGCTTTGAGTCTCTGGAGATTTAGTTGTTCTCAGCAGATGCCTTCCTTATATCTTTTGGGGGCAGCCTCTGCTCAGTAAAATTGGACTTTTCATTCTTTTGGAGTGCGTTTGGCAACACTTTTGTCAGTGGTGCGTTAGAATTATTTTAGTAGTCATCACGATCCACAAGAGTGTGAAAAGTGCAGTGGGATTGGGAGATTAGTAGAATAGAAATGCACGAAACAGAGCCCATTGCATCAGTGTGTAGAGTAAATCACAAAATCACTTTGTTACAGCAAAGCAATTGAATTTTCTCTCCTTCCTCTTCACAGAGCTTCCGCGTCCACGACGCAGGCTGATCGAGCATATGCTCAAGATATCGACTCTTAGCTCGATGCCTATAGAACACGGTGTGGTGGGTGAACCCCTTTCCTGTGAGATGCGTTTTTTGCGATCACCGATACAAGTGGTGCCCCATTACCCTGTCCTCGATTGTACATTGCCGCCGCCCACCGTTTCTAAAGCCTCAAATGTGGCTGGTATCGAGCTGCGTGTGAACAAGCTGGAGGTGTGTTCTCCATTTGCCTTTCTCTCTCTCCCTGTATCATTTTGCCTCTTGATGCTTCTCGTGCTCAAGATCTCTTCTTGGTGCAGCCTTAGCTGTATTTGATTAGTTTTCGTTGCCAAAGGCATAGGCTGTATTGGAGGTAAGCGATGTGTACTATTGTGAGAAATTGCTTCTGTGAGACTATTTTTTTGGATATAATCTCTTGCTGCATTTACAAATCCTAATGTTAAACTGATGTCTTGGAAACCGCGGAGTTGCTGAACTTCTTATGACATCCAGCCTCTACTAAATTGTCCACATGGAAAGTATTCGTGAATTATTACCTCGTGTTCAGCACTCCTAAAAGACGAGATTGCCTTTTGTGCGACTTCGCAACAATCAGCGCTTCGTTTTCACCGTTTTTTAAGGGTATCCGCCGATCTTGCATCCTCGTTTTCGTTTAAAAAGTGCTTCATCGCACCACTGTTTTGAAACGCACCAACACTGGTTTTCCACATCTTGATGAGAGGTCTCCGGGCCGACCCACGAAATGTGGGCCAGATACCACGAGTACTACCGCCATGGTTTATGAACGCCTCTCGTATTAATGGTAACGCGCCTGCTATATTACTGACTAGCAACCCTTGGACCGGAAAACAATCAGCCGTCTTCGGATAAACGTGATGAAACGCCATTCACTGAAATTGCGTACAATCTCGTTAGGGCTCTTAGAGTGAGTAAAGACGTTTGTAGCCGGGATTTATTCCTTCTCCTATCAATAGTCTCAGCAGCATAGGCATACTGGTAACCTCTTTAAGGGCAGACAAAAAAGTGTTAGCCCGGAGGTTGAAATAAAAAGTTGGAGGATCCGATGTTGTTTGTGCGTTCTTTTGTCATTTCTTACAAGATCGTATAGTCTAGGTAGAGGGAAGTAGTTTTTAAGGGTTTGTTTCCGTTGTCTTGTTTTTTGATGTCTAAAAGCTCTTTTTTATTATACCACAGAGGAAGTTCCCGATGCCAATGGCTTATAAGGTACTGAGGAGAGTTTCACGTGTGCTTTCATCGTCTGAGATGGAGCCGGGGCTCCGGCAGTGATATGAGTGTGATTAATGGTTTGATATTAAGAATGCCTTGCGTTCCCCGTGACTTGGTTACAAATTTCAGTACAAGTATCTAGTCTCTCTACGATCAATTGAGATGAAAGGAACTGTGCTTTTATAAGCTTTTCTCTCTTCAGACTATGTCGGTTCTAAGTTTAGATCTACTTTTGATTCTAAATGCTGTTTTTTTTCCAAATCAGTTCTCGAAAATGCTGCTGCTAATACAAAGTAATTAGCATTAATTTCGCATAACGCTATTCTCTTTTTCCTTTTTTTGCCACTGTTTAAGTTACTGTAGCGCCAGCATCCACTTCATCGCTATTGATATTACTATTGTTATCCCGTGAGGTTGGATTGCCCGCCTTGATGCAGGTTTTCCATTTTCTTTTACATACCGCATCATTAGAAGCACAACAAACAGAGTGACTGCAATCTCTTTGGTTGCTTGGCTGGCAAGGCTGAATTGCTGCCCTGAGCCATGAAATTTTGCCAAGCACTATTACAAAGTGTTACAAAATCATTTGTCTTATGCACCTAATTATTTTTTAACCAAACATAAAATCGCTGCTTGCATTTCCAAACGAACTACAATCACTGCGTTATGGAAGGTAAAGAGTTTTGTATGGTAGGGTCCACTGGGCGAGGATCAAAAATGCGTGGTGGCAGAAGGCGAGAGTCCAGAGCGCGTGGAGTGTGGATTAGTGGTGCGCAGCATCGGTCACCGCAGTGTGTGCATTGATCCCGACTTGCCATTCGATGAGGAGCGCGGCATAATCGCCTGTAGCGACGAGTACGGCCGTGTTCCAGGCCTCCTCTCCTTAGGTGATAGCTACGGTGTCGACGGGGATGCGCTGCTGTACGCCTCCGGCTGGGCCAAGATCGGTGCGACGGGGGTTATTGTCAATACCCTTGCTGATGCACGCAGCACTGCGGATGCGATTCTCGCAGACTTTGCGGGCAAGGAGTTGCCCTCTCGTCATGTGGGTTTTGAGGGATTTAAAGAGATCTTAGCGAAAAAAGGTTTGTTCCCTTTCAATCATTTGCCTTCTGCTGCTCCTTCAAAATGGCTTTGATGCTTCTGGGGTTTTTAGTTAGCATTTTGTGCACCTTTGGTAAGTGCTAGGAATGGCTGCTTCAATAAGTCTCATCCTTCTAAATTACCTTCATGAAACTGCTTTCATCTCCTTCCCTGCTCCTGTAGCTTTGCCTATCCTACCACTGTATTTGGCTTCACAAATCTCTTCTTATAGGGAAAAATGATGGTAAATATTTTTTTTACATGGGGAATTATGTTTTAAGAAGGGTTTGCATCTAATGCACCTTCAGCTATGGTGCCCGAGTCCATTTTGAGGAATTTGTAAAGTATACAAATCTGAGTGAAATTTTATCGTGGTTAAAAATGTATGGAGGAGTGACACGAGTAAAAGAGCATGACCCTAAGGTGATGGCAAGACCTGTGGAGACTCTAGTTGAACAGAAAACTCAAATACTTAACCTTTTAGTAAATTGTATAATGTAGTTCTTCCTACCCTCTCAAAAGCAGATCTGTCGTCACATTTCAAACGCCTTATTGTTCTAATATGACACCAATCTTCATCAGTTTGGCTTCCTCCTTCCAATCCAATTCACTTCCTCTCAATTAAGTGTCACACTTCTAACGTGTGGGTTTCGGTAAAAAAATCGGGGCGTTACCCACACGTGACGTCTGTAGCTCTAAGGCAGTAATCTTTTTCGTTTTTAATCTGTTTTGTTTTAAGAAAAAGCAAATTCACTTTATACTTGTCCGTCTGATCATTTACTCCCCTTTGTAAGTACCGCTTTGGCTTGATATGACTCTGTTTATTGTAAGAAATGTTAGCTTCTTATGCGTTATGCAGAGTCCTCATGGGAAACGTTTTTAAACTACGCAATCACATTTTCTGTGGGAACAAATAAGAAAAACCACGACGATGACAATTTCATTGGGAATAAAGTTATTTACACGAACGATTTTAGGGTGCTTTATGAAGATCAGGTAGAAGGGTCTTGTTTTAAACAGTATGCAATAGCGTCACATGGGTGTGATACCCTCATTTTTTCTACCCAATTCTGCTCGTCAATCATATAGAGTGAATTTAGTTAAAAGGGCTGAATTAGATTTCAAAGGAAGAGTAGAACAGAATAACTGATGTTAAAATATGACATTAAGACATCTGGGCTGTGATGGTCGCGTTTCCCCCGAGATCCTGATAGTCAACGTGCCATATTAGATTTCTTCGGGATAGGGAATCGCTCCAAGATTCTGAAACACGTTTAAGGTAATATTTTACTCCTTATCTCCAAAGATCTCCCGAAAAGGCTTCAAAATTGTTCCCGCAAAAGCTGTCTAAAAACCTTAGGAATTGTTCAATGGACACATTCAAGGTGTAATTTCGTGTAGTGTACTCTTGCAGAATAACTGGAGTTGGTTGGAAGTACTGACGAAAAGAATGAAAAATACGATAATTCTACGTCTAGGTCTGTTACCTTTCTTTTGAATGTGCGCAGAAAAGAACCCAGTTCTGTTCAAGTTTTGGCGTTACGTTGAATGATAACTGAAGTCATCTAGAAGTGCAAGCAGAACGAAATGAAGACGTAAAGACTGCACCACCCAATTCTGGATAAACAAATACTAAAATTGGCGCCTTTTTGATGCTACTTTATTGCAGGTGTGCGCCCGGTGACCTTCGCGGACTGGGAGCGTGTGGATTCGAAGGAGAGAACGACGGGTCGTGACCTTGGCAAACCCCGGGAAAAGATCGCCTCCTTAAAGGACATTCTGCGAATCGCTTTTTCGGAAGTGTCCAAAATGCGCAGTGGCGACAGATCCTGAATGTCAGCCAATCTCCATTGTCCTTTATCCTTTCGCCTCCATTGGGTACGATAAAGCCCTCCTCCTTCCTAGGTTACTTTCCCCCTCCCTGTGGATTTCCACTGCATACCAGAGTCATTTATATTTCAAATATTAAAAACAACCTTTTCAGTAAAATTGGCATTTTGTAACAATCCTTGCCCTGAAAGAGCATGGGTTTTATTTCAAGCATTACCTCTGATCTGAATGATTGCAGCAACTGGCTTGAAGAGGAGGGAGTGGTTTTTTGCATATTTCAGGGGTGTTATTTTGACAATATTGTAAAGCATACAAATCCGGTAGTGGTTTTGCTATCGGTGGCCAGAAGGACTGTGAGGCTAGCAGCACTGTTTCAGCAGAACCCTATACCAACGGCGTGCGAGCTGAATCGCTGAAGACCGAAGTGGTTCGCCTAGTAAGAGAGGGAGTTGTGTGATGATGGGGTAAATTCAGTTATTTTGATTCATAGTCCAGTGACTTTGATATTAGTATTTTGTAATTTGAGGCTCTAAGTATAAAATACTTTGGCGAAAAGGGTGATGCACTGATCTATAAAGTGTAACAAGAGGGTATTGCTTTAAAGTTTTGTCCCCAAGTTGGTGAAATTGTGTCTCGTATTACCTCAGTTAACAGCTCATCAGGAGTTCTACACATTGATAAAACTCCAAAATTGGACATCTTTTAACGTCTCTGGAGAGGGCAGGGGGTTACAATGGTGGACGTGGTGAGAGAGATCGATGCAAATAAACATTAATCTTGGTCTCCCTGTCTAGATGCCAAATCCAAAAGTCACAAATGGAGGTGGTGGGATGGAAATACTGAGTCGTACAGCAAAAGGGTCATAAAGGTTGTGTCTGCTTTTGGCAAATGACCACTGTCGTACTTGCTGGTAAACCATTCAGCTTGCAAAGAAAAGCCAAATTTGAAGGATTTGAGCATGACCACTATGAAGATGTCAACGATGCTTACATAAGAACACCCCAATTACAAATGGAAAGACACCTTTTCCACAGCTCTAAAAGATGACTGGGATCTACAGAGTCGACTTCACAGCAGTGAAATTGGAAGTATGTGGCATGGCGGAGTAACTGTCGAATATCACCCCCACTAACCTAGGCAATATGCTTTATTAAATGGGGATGTTTTTGAAGAGTTTTTTCCCAAAAACGACTGGAAAATTAAATGCTCTCTTTGAAGAACATCAATGCGCCATGAGTGGTATGATGCGCTGAGGGATACGCAGCAGAGAAAGTAGGTAAATCTGGATCTGGTGGAATAGATGAGATGTATCGCCGAGGTTGGAGTTTAATACCTCACCCAAACAGTAACTCAGTGTGCAACCTTCGGTTCTGTCTTATGGATGACGGCGTTTAAAACACAAACTTCGATGTGATAGCAGACGCAGGGGTGCGAACATAGAGGGCCTGGAGCACTTAAAGTGGCGGGACCACGCAGTTGGGGAGTATAGATTTTTGTCAACGGTTTCGTAACATGGCATATCATTCATGTCATTTACGCAAAGTGTCCGCCAGCTCTTTTGATCACCTTCAGTGAAGTTCTACCAAGAGCCGCACATCTTTTGAATTCGTTAAAAAAGACTTGGGCACTAAAATACCATTTTTCGTCAAGTAACGGTGGACATGGAAACCTGAGGAAAGCTAGGTCAATGCTTGGTGTTTTTTCTTTTTTGATGTGGGCAAATTACCTGAAACTTGTGCTTCCCTCTCAATTAATTGATTTGTAACGGGCACTGTGCTTCTTTCACCGCCTTACCCTTTAAACGAGTGGGCGAGTTGGAGGGGGTATCACAGTTAGGCGTCCGGGGTACGTTCCCGCCGCCACGGAGACCGATAGCGTCCATTCTGTCAAGAGGTTCGTATTAATTCACCACCTCTTGTCTAAAAGGGGTATTTAAACAAATATGCATTAGAGAATATTGAAAGAGAGCTGACAGAATGTTATTTTATTTAGTGAGTTCAGCTGTCATTCATTTCAAGTAGCGTATTTCGCCAAATGTTAGTCAAGACGAGTTGATGTCTCCTTTATAAAATAGTGTCCAAAAGCACCAAATCAGTGACTAAATAAAGTTAGCTGATCATCTAAGTCCTGTTAAAAGAAATTTTATCCCTAAAGCAGCAACTGCATGAGACTACGCTTTAATGCCGATGACTTCAGTAAGAAATTTTCTTTTGATTCATTGACTGGCAAAATTTGAGCAGTCATTTATAGTTTCCAAGCGTACACAAATACTAGGCACCCCTTCGATAAAATAGGTGAGAATTTGGTATCAAAACCAACATTTAGTATAACTGAAGGATACAACACAAATTAATAGTTGTTGGTGTATTGAATGGCTAATACATTTAAGTCGTTGCTGCTGTTGCAACGAAGAAAAACAAAGCTATTTTAGATAAATAATTTTCGTTGATTTCTATTGCCGCACCCTTCTTAGGTTGGATAGGGTTGATGTCGTACGCACTGCAAATAGACCTTAATGCACCATTAATGAACTACCACATCTTATTGTGCTAAGTTTTGTGTTCTGCCTAATATGTGGTTACTATATGCGTATCCCTCGTTATAAGGAATGAGTTCCTGCTCCGTTACCCCGCATATGAGTGCACACCAAACTAGCAGAAAGAAACTCCTTGAGATTACAAACAGACATGCAATTGACTGAAAAGGTGTTTTTTCTTTACCATTGCACCAATCAGTTTAGATCAAGTAGGCACACAGTGTGTGACGTTGCCACGCGATGCGCTTCCTTCCCTCACCACACTTTTCATCCCCTCGAGACTCCTTTCCCTCTGCTATTCTCACCCCTTTGCCACAGCACCCACTCTCCTTGCGTCAATCACTTATGATATGGCGCTCGCACACGTGTGTACATGTACTTTTGGCTGACCCACGGCAAGTTCACACTCCACACGACAGCTCAATTGCATCACACGCCTACTCCAGCGGAGAATTCCTGCTTTCCATAAAGCACAGCCGCCCTATCAGGGGTGGTGCAGTCTCTTCGCCAGCGTATCTACGACAGAATTTGTTTCACCTGGCTTTTGTAATTGGTTATAACCCGCTGAGAAATAGTGACGCTAAACCAAGAGGGCACAATAACAGACGAAGAGTTGAGTAAAACGCCTTAAAAACAAAACCCCATGCACATTTTTCATACTAGTAGTTTACTTAACCTGAAAGTACATCAACCTTTCACAAAGAGTGAGTGATCAACAAATTTTATTAGCGTCACTGTATTCAACAAAAAATCACTCTCTTGATTCAGCTGGTTTAATTAATGAAAGCCCTTAGGTGCGTGTAGTTCGGGGGATTTTTACTACGCATTTCCTTACTGTGTGGTATACTGACCCAATATCCCACAATTTATTTAAATTCACTACCTTTCACCAACTTTCGTGTGAAACCTCCGTTGTCTACAGACTAATGGTAATTAAATGCGGCGAGGTTCAAATCCCCTCTTACCAAAGGGTTAGACCTTTGGGTGAAAGGTAGGCTCTTAAGATGTGAATTTACTACCACCTTAAGACATAGACTACTGCCGCATGTTCATCCACTCAACCTAAAGTGGTTGTACGCACAACGGGAATTGTAAAATGGGGCTACTTACCGACATTCTTTACGTCAGTGCTGCATTAAGCATAGCTAACAACTTCAAGACCACGGAATCGAACCCGCTATCCTGTTAGCAAATGCCATAATTTGATTGCACAAGTCGAAGCATTAATTACCATTCTTCACACTGATTAATTTTCACTAAAGGCAACTAAAATTTAACAATCAAAATAAAGCTAAACTAGCTGAGTTCCCGTAACTTCCCTGAAGAAGACACAATACTGGAACGGAATACGTATTGCCGATGTACAGTAGGCCTTGGGGCTACTGGCATGGCCTGGATGTTAGGCCACCCTGCGGAGGTACAATATCGGAGCCCCTAACTGGCTCGTTGCGAAAACCGAGAAGTAAATGAGCAATTAATGCATTACATTTTTGGCCCTTAGGACTTGTGTAGTTGCTACATTTTTAGGCACAAATATATGAAGTATTTTTGAAGTCGAAGCGCCTAAAACCACTATTTGACTTTTGCATTTGCAGCGTCACAAATGTGTGACAGCTCCATCTTATCGGTCCATGATAAGTGGTTGGAATAAATTGTGCGTCAGAAACAGATTGGTTGAGCTTAAAACAATAAAACTGACGTCTGGGGGAAGTGCATTTTGTAGTTTACGCCAAGCAAATGAACTGGTGGAGAAGGGCGACATTTGCTGTCTGAATAATAAGGCATTTTAGGTGGAAAATATAATTTCTGATTCATAACGTCGAAGACACTCTGAGAAGAAAACTTTTAGAAGTAGATGATGATGGCAGAAACCATAGCGTCTGAAGTGCCTACGTAGTCAAGATCGCATATTTCCTCCTACAAGACTGATTCCCTTTTTTTAATGACCCACACAGTGATAGAAAAGATAATTCTAGAGATTTCTTTGAATTGAATATTGTGGAAAAATATTTGTTGCTCTTTAAGAATACATAATACAACATTAGCTGGCAAAATTTTATACTTTACTGCACGTGTTGCTCCGTCCTCGGGTATCAAATCTAGCCCCATGACCACGTCACAGATGGCAGTAGCTCCAGTATTCTCCCTCCTGACTCCTGTGCTTTGACAGCCACAAGCCAACATCTAGGCTGGCGTTGACTTGAAGGATTTAGCGAATTCGCTTTACAAAAAACTGTTAAAATGAAGATTTGTATTTCACATCAATCTAAAAATGACACTGACTGTGGTGACGGGATTGTAATATGTTTTAAAATAGTTATTAAAGCAATGGCACAACAAATAGTGCTAGTCACGAGAATTGCAAATGACTGTAATCACCGAAAGTGGAGCATTAATAAGCCGCATTTATTCCGCTTATAATGATATGAAAGAGCACACTTAATTTTAGCATTGCGTGATCCGATAGATGCATCAAACTTGACCTTGGTGTCTTTAAAAAAAAAGCCACGCTACTGGAAGCAAAAGGCCCTAGCAGAAGTCACATCAGCGTAGGACTCTGGCAGACGCCTGAGAATGTAAACAGGAGAAAGAAAAGCACATTCGTGAATGGGCCCCCTGGGGTACGCCTAGAAGCTACACTTCATGATCCTCACACTGAAATTTTGCCCACTTTTAAACTCTATTTGCCAAATAAACCTTTTTCAGAAATTATACAAAATTCTACGTCAGTGTGGCTCCTGTGAATGAATCTTATTAAGCTAGAAAAAACACACACTGGAAGAGCATAAATCTTTCTGTTCCGTGATTTTCCAAAAGTTCGAATAACAAACAACATTGGAGGCAATTTATATGAAATGGTATTTCCAAACTGCTATGAGGTAATATTTCTTAAGGCGTGCCTATAGTTATCAGTTCTGTAAGCCTTTGAATTGAAACATCGCAATAATGTTGATTAACATTGTTAACTTAACTTTGATCAATTTTGAGATTGAAATGAGGCTTGAATATTGCCAAAACGTGTTCTCATTACCCTCGAACACATTCAAACCACCGCCATGGCCTCTTGTCTAACACAAGAATTCAACCTCACGGTAGATGACAATGGGAGTTGTAGCATGGAAACGGAGCTTAATGTACTCTCCGTTCCGTTGCGGTGACAGATGTTGGATGGGGGGGAAGGGGGAGTCTAAGCTCGGCCGACCTCAAGGGGTGTGGGATGGCGGCCCCATTCCTCAGCTCTTTCCATAATGGCATGATTGTCCCAGTGGTCTGCGCGCACGGTGCCGAATTGGCGCTTTACTGGAAGTTTAGGGTTCATAAAGCTACAGGCCACCAAATCATTGAAACACAGTGGATCGATTGGTTACTCTTGCTAGCCCTGAAATCAAGTTCTTCCACGAAGTGGTGCTCTTTCTACCACAATTATTCTTTCGATGGAAAATGCCTTATTCTAACCGTATCTCCTCCCTTTCATTTGCTAAAATCTCAATTGACTTGTTTGAGAATAGTGTCACTAGTGTTGGCAGTTCTGAGTAGTGTGCAGATCTGATACCTCGCGATTCCTGTGAAGGCACAGATCATACCACTGCACACGACTCACTATACTTCCTACGTATGAGCAGTAGCAGGTAGAAATGGATGTACCGCTATGGTAGAAGACAGGCAACAATCGTATCCAACAGACCTATTAGCTGTTATCAGAACGTAATGGCTTGATGCAGCCCCTACAGAAGGAATGTGTCAAGAAAGGTGGTCACAGCTACCAAGAAATATGTGAAATTAGTTTGAGTTGAAGATAATCAGTTAATTTCTGTGAGGTTAATTTTTAAGTGCAAAATTCTCTCATAGTTTTCCAAAAGTGCGATCTACTAATATGTTTATTTTATTTAAATGACCTCTACCTCAAGGCAGCAGACCTGCAATAATAGGAATTGAAGGTGTCAACCGATACTTACATTTGTTTAAAGAATGCCAAAGTGGTGTCCAATGTCAATCTATCCTCCTCTCTTGGCGTCAAGGTATTTTGCGCAGGCACACCATAAATGTAATTCTTCATTGATTTGCCTTCACATTTCCATGTAACGGTCTTAAATGGGAGGCTTGAAATCGATGTGAGAAGCCACTTCTCAAACTTGAGTCAAAAAATCGAAAAGAATAAAACAAAGCAGAAAAATAAGCACTTCAGTGGTTTTGGTCATATGGCGGCATACCATAAATGCAGAATACTGATCCATCCAATCTTGGTCTACGACTCTTGTGATCTTTTGATTGGACACTTTTACATGGTCAGGTTGCTTCACACAGGAATAGATGACTTAGCGGCTCGAAAAATAAACAACAATTAATTGTTCATAGGGCATTGTCCATGACTCACCCATCAAGACTGATATAATAGGGGGATTCACTATTCCTGAGTCACCAAGCCAAAGCCACCCTAATGGTGATCCCAGGGACAATGCCCAACAGACTACCGTCCTTAGATAAAAACTAAAGCCAGATGCTGGGTGAGCATGGACTCACTTGGATATCGGTGTCTCCGATTTACAAAATGGAAATTTGGTTAATACATGACCACCCTGGACACCGACTCTAGGTGAAAGCTTAAAATGTGACTATGCCATCTACTGCTTTGGATGATTTTGAATAGTGCCGTAAACATTTAAAATGGGATGTTCAGTAGAAAGCCGACGTAGAGCTAAAGCTGAGGAAAAGCTAATTCGCTTTGCGTGGTCTCAACACAAAGGCATCAGGTCTGAGGACATCATTTGCACCACTCCATTAGGGGAACAAGCGTTAGCGCTGATTTCGCCATTGTAGCTGGATCCTTCGTACTTCACATCTGAAAAGCGACTTCTGATCTCTATCAAAATACTTCCTTTTCTACAAAAGAATATCGTGAAATATCAGACATTGCTGGAAATATTGAGCTTTTCAGCAAACACAGCCAATGCTAGGACCTATCAGATTCAAGCAACATCTCTCATTATTGTTTGGCTTTTGCATGAGCGATTTTTACTTCGAATTTTAAGGGTTTTACCTACAAAAAATGTACACCACATCCATATTTACCGACATTAATCCCCCATTGCTAAGCCATGTTCTGATTATAATATGATTAAAAGTGAAATAAGTTTCACCGCGTGAAGGTATGCTTATTTTACGGTGGCAGGTCAACCATCTCTACACATTTTGGCACGTTCTGGTTATGACACCAGCAGATTAAGAAAATAACATTCTGTTAATCGTTGCTTTTGTATGAAGGAAATGGCAACAACCCAAACCTTACATGGCTAGAGTGGGTTATGGAGGTGGAAATGATTGTGCATTTGACTTCCCCAGTCATTGTTCCATAGAATTGAATAAAGGTTTCGTTTGTCCAATGATTAACCTTGCAACACCGTTGACGGAAATTTACCTCCCATCAAATAGACTTGAATACAGTGTTGCGGGGGATGACACGATTGTGTCATTTCATTCGAGTAACCATCCCAAATAGCAGGTCAAACGCACGTACCGCAAGGCTTCAATTCATGAAGCGAAAAGTCATCCCCTCATTGGGGTTGGCTTAGTAACTACCACAGATGTGCCCAAGTGTTATACTTTAATAAGTCAAGCCTTATCAATCAGACTGCCACCCGTTGACTTTTAAGAATCGTGAACGCAAGGAAAATTACTGGAAGTAAATGGTTAAGCAAAGAATGACTATTACCTTAAGTGGTGCTTTTTTGATGCTCCATCAAAAGCAAGTTGGTGGTTAACACTGTATCGTATTTCATTGCCCTTTTTTTCATTCTAAATGTTCGTTAGACTAAATGACTCCTTTCGTAAGAGAAATTTGCCATAACAAATGAATGATTTTTCTAGCATAAAAGTTATTTGCTCTTCAACGTAAAAAAAGGATTTTACTGTGTCTAGGGAGCGAATTCATGAGGATATTATAGGACTTGTGCCACTACAAGGTAGAAAGAGAAGTGAAGAAATCACTGTAGCCATATTTTTAGGAAATGACTTGCGAACAGAAATTTCGGTGAGCACCGCAAGTGGCTATAGCGACAGGGTGTGTACTTATAGTACCAAAATTTCACCTTGTTTTTCAATAAACCTATAATTATATCAGCCCTGTGTTTTTGAGGTGGGAGAAGAACGTGATCCACCGGGTGAGTATGGTCCATTCAGTGGGGGTCACGGCTTAGAAACGATGGTAGCCAGGGCTCTATATTTTAACCCTTTCAAAAGGCCTCAGACTACCCCACGCATGGGATCCGGGTTCAATATAATATTAATATTAGCAACATCCTCCCATCAAGGATACAAAAATGATGATGGAGTAGTGGAAAATAAACGAGATTATAGTTTGTCATGTCATTCAGGTTGCTATACCACCTTGTGATATCGCTTTTCGATGTCACCAGATAAATAGATGGATAGATATGTTGAGCTGGTTCATCATATCCACGTGATAATGTCTTACTAACATCACCTCTCACAAAAAATCGGGGCAAACGTTCAAGGCTAAGGTCATGTTTACTCACGTTTATGAAATATTAATCCACCTTCCCTATTTTTCTTACGCATTTCAGGGCATGTCTATGTCTGTAATTTTATTTTAGCACCTTATTGCTTTTGTTATCGGCTGTCGTGCGTTATTTGTCACGATTTGCAAACACCTTTAATCCCATATCAGCTGCGTTAAAGGTTGAATGATCATAGTTGGAAAACAGTACAAACTTCACCCCTTGATACATCCACAGCAGCCATTAAAGTGATCACGGAGGAGCCAAAAGTATGCGGTTGCAATTATACGGCCAATCTCCAGGCATTATAAAAGAATGTGGATTATCGGCAAGTGGTGTTAAGATTTTACCTGATCTAGAGATACCTCACACAGCTTCATTTTCAAATGATGAAATTTGCACTATGCGAATTAATTTCCCTCTTAACTAGACTCTCATCTGTTGCATTTAATACCCCAAGACGCGTTCTTTTAGGATGCCCACTAATTTGAGTATATTCTGAAGTAGTTTTAATAGGAACCTGCCACACAGTACAAAACTGGTGCACCATAAACACATGGGACATCGTAATCAAGGTATGGCCAAATACTAACGGGGATTATATTCCATAGTTGAGCTGTTTCCTGTTCATTACTCCTGATGCGTAAGGCGCATGGGAAGTTGGCCCCAATCGTATAGGCTTTGGTATTCGTAATAGGAATTGAGGGCACCATTCTCTCCGGGCTGTAGTTCGATAGAGGAAGACTTTAATAGTCGGACCAATGAAAACACGTCTTGCCTATCATCCGAGTCCAGGAAGACGTCAAAATAAAAATATTTGTCGGTTAGGCTGAACTATCTTGAGACAACCTGACCACTTATGCAGACCTTCATGAACTATTAAATCATGCCTACAGCTCCTCTCTTGTGCGATTTAAGGATAGCATATCTGTCGATCTGGCGTTCCACAGGGTTGAACAACTGCCAAGAATGTTGGCTGGAATCCTTACGGCTGTGATCCCAATCACCCATAGGCGTAGGGAGGCATTAGAAACGCTTACACTATTAAGGCATCGTACTGCTGAGGGGACAAGCGTCTCACCACCGCACTGTGCTTGAAGGCTTCTGTGAATGCCCTCAGGTTGTGCTTCACCGCATTCATTCCCATTAACCCTGATTTTAAACCACACGCTGCCACATGCAGGCATTGCCACCGCTGCCTGCCATCGTGAGTAAATGTGGACTGATTTCTTACTCCTAAATACGTTACCGACACGGTAGCATTGCCTTTTGTATCTTTAAGAGTGGACTCATTAGTTTGACTTGAACGCTCTTTAGCCACCTGGTGAGTTTGAATGCCAGGTGTAAACAGTGATTCTGTGAACTATTCTTTGTTAAAGCACCACAATTAATGACATGTTATTTACACGCTTAAATTCTAGCCTGAAAATCAGGCAGTGGTCGATTACCTTATCAATTATTGTGACAGTTCCAGGCGTGCAGATACTTAGGCCGATGGAATAATAATGCGCATGATTTTTAAAAGGGTTAAGATATCCTATTATTAAATTAGATGTATGATATGAGGGTGACGCCCCTCACCACTGAATGCGCAATGTAAGGCGTAGGATGAACGAGTAATTCACTCGAGTACAAGCAATGCTAAATAATGATTAGCGTAATGGCAAATGAATTCTTCAAGTAGTTTAATAAAAAATCCAGAGCAACGCCCGTCTGCTATCATCATTTTGGGCATTAACAAAAATTACTTTGCCACAAATATCACTTATCAGAAGTTGTAGAGTGCACCACAGCTAATGAACATCATAAAAAATTCGACTTATCAATTTCTTCATTCTCATTACGTTGTAAGGGATGTATGTGGTGTTCATTTAACTAAGTTGAAGAGTACGATGTGTGAGTGGATAACTACCTATCATCTCGGCTTTACTAACGACATGGCCTGTTGAAAAGATAAAAAAAGGGTATTTCCAAGCAATATCTTAACAGAAATTGCCTTCTTTCTGGTGTTATGAGGTGTTCTGTGGAAAGCTGTGATAACTGATCGACGCTGGGAATTGACTGCATGTGACTTAAGCTATGGCGAAATCCTCAAACACAGTAATAATTTGCTTTCTTAAAGTCTAGATGATAATAATTTTACTGCAGGCAACCTGCTCTACTTTCTTAGCACTGTGTATAGGGTCTTCAGTTAATGGGTGAATTTGGCAAATTTCTGACAGATGAAGTCTTAACATCGATCCGGAAGCACACCCTAATCAGACTGAAATAAAACCGAACCATCACAACACTTGTTTAAAAACCTGAATGTGGTGCGATTTAGCCATTACTTTGACATAAGATCAATTCTATTTTTGTCAAGTGGGGCATTCGCGCCATAACCTACATTATGTGCGAGTTAAGCGTGTTTAAGGTACTCATCTCTTTCATAATAAATAAGTCAATCACAGGCGTGTTTTACATTGTTGAATTTGAAAGAAATTTCGTGTTTTTTAACATTAAGAGGCAAGCATCCACTTATTTTACATTATAAAACGTATAGTGCACCGTCCAATGAGAATCGAGCATCGCAACTGTGCCTAATAGGCCAATATATAGGGCAGGGTGAAGTCGGGTAAGACCCCCGGCCACTCGCAGCTCTCCCATTGGTCAAAGAGATTGAGTATAAATAAGCCTTATATCACTACAGCTTCGCCTTTGAGTTGTTGCCTGTGCGTCGTAGGATGGAAAGTCCTGGATCAGACAAATCGTCGATTCTAACATCGGACCCTCATATGCCTAATCCTAGAGAGGTGCGTGCTGGCTTTTTTCTTTATCCATTCCAGTTTTTGCTTCCGAGAAACTTATTCTCCCACGTCTGGTCCTTTTAAGTAAATTGCTATTCTTTACATTAAGTAATTTAATCAATGTAAGCCTTATTTGGACCACGTATTTTGCCTGGAAGTCCGTTTAAATAATGAATGCAAACCTCGGACATTTATGCCAAATGCATCAGGTGATCAAAGAGTGTACTGTTATAATGCCTTGTTTCAACTTTCAGAAACGTGTATAATGCATGTGCTTTTTTTACATGCGAAATAAATCAGCAAGCTTTCTTGTGCTCTAGTATTTTAACACATCAGTTAAACGTGATGGATATAGCTCCAATTTGTCTGCCTTATGAATGGAGTCTAAATCGCCTTCAAAGTTGTGGCTGAAGAGGATACTCATAAGGCCTCTTATTTAGCATTAGGAAAAGGATCATTCTTTTTTGATTTTGGCGATAGATCTTGCAAAGTCAAGATAGATGTATGATTTTCATAAGGGGAGATTGCTTGTTACACTGCAGGTGAATTATTTCACAATGAAATTCCAGATGAAGTGCAACCATTTATGGTTGAGTTCTACCCTTTCTTTGACGGTATTGAATCAAGTGAGAGGTAAATTAGGCTACTGGAGCTAGTGTTGGTTGCTTTTAGAGATAAAATGCTTATTGGAAGTGTAATTTTTAAATTCGTTCGACAGGTAAGAGATTATTTTTGATCTTCGCTGGCGACTATTCCAACAAATAAAATAGTTTAGGGAGTTCTCTGCAAGAGTTTAAATATTATTGTCATTTTTTGTTATCGCACAAACTTTTTGCTTACTCCATAAACATACGAATCACCTAACTCTCCCTTTAATAAATTTTTATAGATATCAACATACTTTCAAAAATAATACAAAGCAGAATTAACCATGGGAACAGTAGACCACTAATACCTCTAGGCAAAAAATTGTGCTAAATGAAATGACGATACTGTAAGAACCTTTGATAAAAAATATATGCTGGCCTAGGGATTGAGGTCCCCAAAAAGCCTTCCTCGCACCATAGATTGTCTCTTAGGCTGATTGAAATGGGGAAATGGTAGTCATACTCATTCACGATCACCTCTGCCACGTCCTCAATGGGCGAAGCTGGGCAATGTTGCTATGCCAAGGCAAGGGGGAGAGTTTTTATGAGGTCGGGACAATAGACCATGCGTGAATTCATTTTTGACAGCGACCCCTCACCTCGTCTATTTCGTAGTGATAATGTTGTCCCAGACGCGTGTTTCATTTTGACTGTTATCTTATATCTGACGTATCTCTCCCACGGTCAGGAGAGTGCAGCACAAATGTATGCAAGCTCTGAACCCTGCCTTTCTCACGATTTTACCGACCAATCGGTGTATTGGATGCAATGGCTGGGTTTCGCTTCCACTTCAGTGGGGGGTCGAAACCAGCACGTGATGATAGGTGAATCCACAAATGTCCCTCCTCCCTCGCCATTTGGCAGAGAAGGGGGAGGGGATCCTCCTGCTAATAGCTCCCCACGCTTCTCATTTAGTTTCTGATTGCAGATCCTATATCCATTTATAAAAATCGTGTCATATGATCAGATCGACTTGTTCTGAAACAGGGAAACCAAATGTCGGACTTTGCGTGTTCAAAACCTAAGGAAAATCTTTAAAAAAGAAGGCATTTGAGAAATCATCGAGAGGAGCTTAAAGTGGTCTATTAGTCTACCCTCTTCCTTAACTGAGCTTAAGGGAAGAGAAACAGCCCCTTGAGGAAGAATTATAGAGTGAACAGAGGAGAAGTGGATTAAAACCCCTTTTTTATTAATTCAATGGTAGATGGCGTGGTCAATTCTTTGCTTGAATTTCGCAACTGCACATGATGAGCTTGGAGGCTAGCGTAAGAGACGATATTTTCACTTTCCAAACATAAACTCAGATATTAACGATTCAACCCTGCTAGCGACACGTCTCACACCCTGACAGCCTTACAATGCCGTTTGCGTGTTTGTGAGCGAATGAGTGACTGAGAGTGGATGATCCTTTATGCCACAATGGGTGTACTTTAGCCGCTCCGATTTGCAGTAGGCTACGTAAAAGTAGTTCACATGGCCTTTTTTAATTGGGCAGTCATGCCGTAGCCTATGCCTTGGCGCCCTATTGAAGAGGTCTAATCAATAACGTTTTAGAGAAAATAGAGAACTAATTTTACCCTCACTCGGCCCCACCTATGCTGCTTTTTCGGGTCTGTTGTCTTTAAGAAAAGATTGCCTTTAAGAATATTTTGTACTTAAAGAGGCAGTGTTATTTCATGGAGAAGGACGGAGAGGAGGGGGTTAAAGGAGTGGAATTAAACAACAAACACTAATAAAGTAGTGATAACAATCGGCGCGAACTGGATGCACCTAACTTCCCTTTGTACACGAATCCACGTGTGACACATAGCCATCCAGCTAAGTAAACACCTTGTCTTTATTTTAGTCCTTCCCCGAGTCCACACGTCTCCCCCTTGATCAGATGCCCAAAACGATAGAGGATAGCAGTGAAGTTCAAGGTAAGCTACTTATCATTTTAGTTTAGTGGTGTCTTAAATTAGTGTGAAAAAAATTTACTCTTTTAGACAGTGGCATTGGAGTCTCTCAGCTCTCTTCATCCCTATCGGGACTTCCTTCCTCTCGAAGGAGTCCTGAATCGACAGGGGTGAGTATTGCTTTACCTACTTCTGGATTTTATCCAAACTATATGCTTCACAGCACCTTTCCTACTTTTAGGCCCACTTACCGAATAACTTTTCCACCCCACTGAATACTCGTGATGCGGTAGTGCCATTGGTAGTGCCGCAAGAGAGTATTTCGAACGTTGCGGAGGCTACGAGTTTTGTCACCTCCACCTCAGCGTCCATGTCAGCATCTGATTCTGTGCCAAACAATACAAGAGGAGCAAGACGTCCCCAAAGGAAGGATCGCAAATGTCCCTATTGCAATAAGACCTTCGACCGACCATCTCTTCTCCATCGACACATCCTCAGTCATACTGGAGAGCGTCCTTTTCCTTGCCAATACTGTAACAAGGCTTTTTCTACTCGTAGTGGTGTCAACACTCATGAAAGAATACACACTGGAGACAAACCTTACGTCTGCAGAACTTGTGGACGCCGATTTGCTGCTGGTTCCAACTACATCTTTCATGTGTATACACATTCCAACGTAAGTTGCTCTGGGGGTAGAAGCTTATGAAAAAGCTAGAGAATTTTGTTTACAAAAGAAGCTGGTTAAAACAGGGAAGTAAATGTTGCAAACAACGCTTTCGTGATGAAGTCGAAGGATTTCCTAAGTATTTATTTGACTAACTTTAGTAGGAAATTTGTTTAATTGAGTGCTACTTCACCACCTTTAAAACAGGTCCGTCGCCATCGTTGCGACATGTGTTCCAAGGCGTTTGTAACGCCGGGAGATCTGAAGAGACATAAATATAGCCATACGGGAGATTGGCCATTCAGATGCAGTGAATGCAACCGGGGTTTCGCAATCGAACGTAGTCTCAACAATCACAAAATCATCCATGCTGGTGAGTTCTCCGTTCTTCACTCTCATTCCGCATTATTTTTTTCTGTATTCTAACTCGATACCTCTTTCAGGTGTTAAACCATACGTCTGTTGTCTATGCAATAAGTCCTACACACAGGAAAGCTCCTTGAAAACACATATGCGCCTACATCAACGTGAGTGGAGTGGCTATAATCTTTCTCTTTCCTTGTTTGTCCATCTATAATTAATTTTTTTTTTATTCTAGAAGATCCCACAGACCTAACTAGTACACCAACAACTAGCAATCGGGAAACCGCTTTTGCACTGCTTAATCGTTTAAGTCAACACCCTATCCGAACTCCAGCGACCACTTCATCCGAGGTACTTATACCAGAGGCTCCAATCCAGATGCCCATTTTCCATTTCCGAGAGTTTTTAACGCACCGCTTCCCCATATCACCTCATCTATTTACTGGACTCCAAGCGGGGGACATAAACCCACAACCTGACTCTGATATTCAAATGCAGATACTTCAGCAGCAATTATCCCATCTGCATGTACACTCGGCAAATGAAGCGCTATCCACTAGCGAACGCAGCGCTTTCGTAGATCTCCGACAGCAACGGGCACCTTCGAGTCCCCGCCATCCACTGCTTCATCCATTGTCCAATCTCTCAAACCATCACCATCGCCCACAGCGCCAAAGACCAAGGCCTGTGTCGCCGGAGCAGACCCAACCCATTGATCTCTCGATAAAGAAAACCCGACGATAATCGGCGCAGCCGTCTGCGGCAAAATGAGGCCAGATTCATTTAATTTTTATTTTATTTATTAAATATGGCTGTAATAACTTTAGCTAAATTTAGTTATCAATAACCAAAAGAATTTAAAAAACTGCGGGGGGGGGGCACTAGAATAGGGACAAGCTTAACTGTTTAAACATCAAGCTCTGTGCGGTACTTTCTTTTCAAAGAAGAGTTAGTGTTTTGTTCGAGTTTTAGTTAGGATAACGATGAGCAGACTTTATGATGAATTTGGAGTGATCCATGATGAGTAGAGAGGTGACCTCTGTCAGGTACTTCATGTGAACGGCTGTGATGTAAAGTGGTTATTGTAGGTGGTAAAGGCTTCATCTCCAGTTATCGAAGCCTTCCAGGCGTTAGCAAAGTAAGCTTGTCCACTTCCAATGGGCGCTTTTCACAATCTATTCAGCGTTTCAGTGAGACAGGTGAGACGTTGATACGGAAATCAAAACACTAGCGAGTAAAGATCGAACTTATTTAAGTGGTGGTTTGGAAGCAATCCACTGAACTCTAGTATAAAGTTAGAGCCGGATAATTTAAGGTGCATATATTTTATCGCGCGTGTATATTGTGCATTTTAGAGACACCTGTGCTCTATAACAGGAAGGCTCACGCGATCTTGGCGGTCTGGAAGGACCTTCTTTGTGAAACCTTACAGGGACGGAGGTCTCAAATGGATTTTACTCCCATTTGAAAATCAGTTCGGTCGCAATTTCGCACACTAAACAGCCATTTTGAATGTACACTCAATAACAATTGTGAAATATTTCACTGGACATTTAAAATCTGCAATACTCCTGTAAAATTCTGTAAAATTTAGTCCCCTTCCCAATACATTAATCAAAACTTTCACTTAACCACTTTTTTCCAAGAGGAATGAATCAATAAATTATCTACAAATCCCCTAATTCTCGCCATATTAGCTTTATTGAATACATTTTTTTTCTCTACACCCTTCTCTTTGTTCACGCCATGGGTGGGTGCCCAAATGTCTTGGTCGTAATTTGTGTCGAGAAAGTACTCAATAGGAAGGTGGTGGGAACCTTGTCGCTTGAACTAGTAAAACTGGACGACTTTTTTATCTTTTAGTGACTTGATAGGGAGATTCGTCGAGCCGTGGTTTATTTGTTGGCATTTGAATTAGTTTTCACTCACACTCAGATAGATGCTTCGGAAAATCCTATTATGGAAGGTAAATGGAGTTAATTTTAAAAATATAACCAAAGCCATTATCGCATTTTTCGATATTTGGGGATATTTGATGGAAGTGGCGACAGAAGATAAAAAGCTATTTACACGAGCAGGACTTCTCTATCACATCATAGGCGGGGCTGTTATAGAGTTCTCGGCACCTACCATTGCAATTTTTCTCTTTAAATGACGATAAACCCTTTGTTCACTGAGAAGGTTCTCAAATGCATCCAGTTCACAATTTGTTAGGAATTAATAGCTTGCTTACAGCTGTAGCGCCTCGCGACTTCCCTGAAGAATAAGGAAGGCTTAACACTCGGGCAGAATATGTATGTTCGACATAAAGTGGGACTTTGGGCTACTGACACGGCCCGGATGCCAGCCCAATCGGCGAAGGCACAATGCCGGAGCACACAAGTGACCTCTCTAACGAAACACGAGTTACACAAACAACAAACGCATTACATGGCACAACCCTCTTTTGAGCAACGTTTTCGTCAGTGCTCTTTGCCTTTCTACCGAGTCAACGTGATTGGTGGTGGTAAAAAACACTCAAGATTCAACCCCGCCAGTAATCGCATTTCCACGCAGCTGAGAAGGTACTTGACCGCAACGTCACTGGTACCTCTGGGAAGTTCTGCTGAATCTGGAGTTTTCTTGTGCATGGGAACTGAATTTGTCCATAACTAGTCATGGGAACACTGGCCCAAAGGCAGAGTCATATAGCAATAAACGGATTTCAATAGAGTTCCTTAGGAGTAGAGCATCGCATCTGTTCCTCTTAGCAGCGTTGTTCTCACTTCATTGCTGCAGGCCATGTGCATCTGGGTTCTACACAGGTGATGGAGAAGTGGAGGAGGTATTGAGTTTTCACATGCTTGATAACTATGCAGGGACGGTGTAGAACTCCTTAATAAACCCATCCAGAAGGTTCATGACTAGTGTCACTTCAGCTGTTGATAGCTTTTTTGCAGCTCACGGGGCTGGGACAGCTGCCGAGGGTAGATGTCACTTCCAGCCCTTCTGTTGGCGGTCATCACAGATCCTCCCATTTACAGCATGTGTACTTCCTCTGCTCTGCTGCTGTTTGGCACCAAGTAGTAGAAAGCAGGACGGATATTCCTTAGGATCGGGATCGTTTTCCGCTGCTACCAATGTTGCTCCCCGAGACTTTCCTGAAAACGAAAGATGATATCATACCTGTAAAGAATACATGTATATTTGCCATAGAGAAGGGGTTAAGGCTACTAGCATGGCATAACGGCGGAGATCCAAAACAGCCTTTTCATCAAAAACGAAGTTACACAAAGAGCCAATGTATTACACAACCTATCAGATCAACATTTCGATATAACACAATAAGACCATTTGATGCACCCTTCCGCACAGGTATTAAATACCCACGTTAATTTGTGATAAGACGAGAATTCGTTGATTATTCTAATATAATAATGAATACCATTTAATTTTAAACATCAGTTGTCTCTTTAAAGCAAAATAAAGTACAATTATCTACACATTTAGAATATCCTACATCAGCTTTATGTAGTATAAACCAAACTGTCGGGGAAGGGTTTTGTTGTAATCAGTTATTATGACCTGATATGCCACATACGTAACACCGGACCCAGGTGAGAAAATCTGGGTGACGCATATACGTGACGATGGTAAAAAACGTACGAATTACCCCAAAGATAGACCCGGATTAAAAGTGTGAATATGGAAGAAGGTAAACTAGGCTGTAAGTAACCTAAAATTAGTTTAAATCCGGAAGTTCGCAAAAAACGCACATGTCTGCATGTTGATAAAATCACGGCCACAATGTCAAAATGCCCCCTGTGTGTTTTAATTTGCCCAACTGTGAAATCAGACTAACACATGCTTCAGACAACTTGCTACTTAAATTAATTCAGTAAACGTATGGCTTTGCTGGCATGAGAGAAGCAGATGATGGGGTGATCAGGTTGCGAAAATATTCGGGATTTATTTGTCAACAACATTTTGAAAACAAGGTCAGCTGGTTAAAATACCCCAAACGATATTCATTTTGACGCTCTAAAATCGTGCTTACATAGGCATTAAATAATACCTATCAATAAAAGGTTTTACAACGACTACAGTGTCAATGCCACTTACTGTCACTGCGATGGAAGCCTTTTTGAATGTCAACATGACCGCAGCGTGGTTATCACAATAGTGATCAAGTTGATAAGACGAATTAGAATAGTAGGTTAACTCTCCTTTTAATATGTAAATAGCTATTAGGCGTGGAAGAATAGACGACCGCGCATCACTCACGGTTAGAGCAACTGTTAGCAACCTTCGTCAGGTAGGCGTTCCACAAACCCCTTTACTTAGGTCTTTTCCATACAGCACAGCTTCGAATATTGTGGGCATTATGCTCAGATTCGCTGCATCAATGACGTGCTTGATAAGCTTTTCGAGCATCGAAGCTGGGAGTTTATCGGAGAAGAGTAGGATGAATGGTTATACGGTACTTGAGATACTACTGAACTCGAAAGCAGATTTGCCACCAACGTGCAAAAGGTCTAGACGATTAGTAGGTAGGTAACATGAGACTGAATCGACGGGGCCTTAAAAGATCCCCATAGGCCAGTTCAAAGGTGAATCCTTGTGTCTATGACAATCAGCCCTCAGGCATTAAATAATGAAAATAAATGGATGGCGCAGCGTGCAGAGAGACAAACACAGGTTTTAGCATCACAATGATCTCAGACTTTAAATGTACCGATGATGCGTCAGAATTCTGATTAACTAGGGTAGATATCAAATGGTACAATTGAACGCAAATTTATTGCTACTCAAAAGACAGCTTTTGGAAGTTACAAAAGGCTAGGCTGGAGGTGTGGAAGTAGCATCTGAGCGACTGTTCCGACCTGCAGCCAGACTTCAGCACCTTAAACGAAGGAATGACCTCGAGAGGCATGGCGGCGTTTAACGGACGAACCACTCACGCAATGTTAACTCTGAGTTCGCAACCAAAATCTTAAGCAAATTTGGTTGACGTATGCACGACCCAGAAGTTGGGAACTTAACTCCGACAGAACTGATATTTTCAACTACAGAATGAATTGTAATGCAACCAAAATACTAGCAATTGAATGAAGACATCACTAAAAGTATGACCCAAACCCCAAGACCACCAAATAACAGCATCTATCCCAGTGAAGTTGCAGCAGAAAAAAAACGACGATAAAGAGGTATCTCATATATTAACACAATTCTCAGACATTACCGTCCTCCTTGTCTCCTAAATCTTCTTCTTCCTCCGAACCGCTTTCACCTTCGTCATCAGAAATTTCCATCCCCTCAGCACCTTCAGCAGATACAGTATGATCTACCTCCTCCTCTGTAACTTCACCAACACCAGATGTCCACGCAGCGTCCACCTGAGTAAGCCGAATGGCATGAATATCGTAGGTGAAGACAGGACGTAATGCTAACGATGGAACAGTATCCTCAGCTGCTGTCGTGGAAGTGGCTTCCAGGTCAACCGCATATCCTCGCACATATGAGCCATCCATATCGGTAGTGACAAGGACTACCAGTCGCCTTCGCCCTCCATACACCTCCGGTTCCGCTTTCACCAACTCATCCGGCCATGGTAACGCTTTGAGGAACTTGAATCTCTTTCCTGGGACTTTTGTCTTTGCCACCAACTCCATCTTATTCTCTGTAAGGTGGCATCGGTATGCGTTGAGCGCATTACCAATGCCTGCTAGAAGGTAGAGACAAGCCTCCTCCACATGAAAAACGACCGGAGACACGGAGAGAAGAGTGGGAAACCTAGCGCTAAAGAGGGCCTTCTGTCTAACCTGCGTGAGGTCAATAAAGTCAAGACGGTGGGAGTGAGTGGAGGATGGAGGAGTGACGAAGAGGAGGAGAAGGTGGTGGTGATGGCGAGGCGGCTCCGGAACTACAACTGCAGCCAGCGCAGTGGCGCCTTCGGCGTTGAGTGCGCGCAGACGAGTGGTATAAGCCTGACGGCCGTGGGTCAGGCTCCATATACGAAAAGTGTGGTCACCCTCGCCATCGGCCAGGCTGAAGGCGAGAAGTAAAGAGGGGTGGAGGAGGATAGAGATTATGGGAGCCTTATGACGTCGCATCTGACGAATGCATTGCCACGCGCTAGCGCCCCGATCACGGCCGCCGCTGCGACGCCACACTCCCAGACAGGCATCCTCTCCCGCGCTCAAGAGGTGACGCGAGTCTGCGAAGACGAGGTGACGAACACTGCCGGTATGCAGCTCTAGGCAACCCATCCTGATGTGGCGAGACAGCGAGAAGAGCTAGAAGAGAACAGAGGACTAAGGAACTAAATAGCAATATGAGATTATGGTGGCAAAAGAGACAACGAAGCATTTTCTGAAGCATTGGTACTAGGATGATGATAGACCAATCGGTGTCAATACGTCTACTGCCTTTCGCAACAATTCTATTATCAAAAATCGTAAAAGAAATTAATGTTGAGATAGTAAAAGTTTGTATTTATTGTGATACATTTGAGTAATGTTTGATGTAGGCATATTACCACAATGGCAGCTTCGGACGTTTGATAATTGGGCAACGCAACATTAGGCGGATGGACTCCAACAATACGCCCCAGAATACACAGAATAGATAAGTCTACAGAACTCAAGATGCATAAAAAAACAAATGTAATAGCATGGAATTCAACACAACATTTGAACTCGATCAAACTCTGAGGAACGATATCCTACTGTGTTTAAATAGCGAGGTGACTCCCAATCATGGAACAGCAGGGTCAAGGCACGTGGTCCGTGGCGCCACTCGTCACAGTAAATCAATCGGACTAAAATGTTAAGTAAGGTAGACTATGGACTGATAGTAAAATCTAAAAGGGTATTTTGAATAAGAATGACTAATTTAGCCCATGGCTACCGTAAAGATGAAGACTTATTTATTGCGAGTCACATTTTTATTCATTAAAACATTGGTTAGATGCGCTAAAACACCATGTTTTAAAACATATTGACAACATAATGCCAGACAACGAAACGGTACAAAATCCGAAGGAATGCCTACCTCTGGCGATCGCAAAGAGACACCTCTGTAATAATCATCAGAACAAAATTGCTAACGAGCTTTCATCAATGACGGTTGAAAAAAAACACAAGTGATAGGGTACAAACTGTAAACTAACCAATGGATTCGTCGCTAAATCTACACAAGATTGCATTCACGATTTTCTAATAAGATTTGACTAGAGGCTTCTTATATTTTATTTAATATGCTTAGAAGGCATCCTGATTAGTGAAGACACCCTAACGACCGCAAAAACTGAGTGAAGTTCGCCTATAGAAGACTGTTTTGCAATAATGTAACTCCAAAACAAATGCGATTAACATATTTAGCGTGCAGTTATTACATGAATTCAGGATTGGTTATTTACGGGATCAGAGCACCCATAAAAGCCATCCATCAGACAGTTATCAATACCTAAAACAGTAAAAGTTGAATATAACTTTAATTTAGACAAAGTAGAATAGATGAGAAGGGAAGAACATTAATTAAAGAAGAGGGCCGCAGAAAGTACTAACTTGAATAGCCTCATCAGCACTCCCTGAGGCTACAGTGTTATCGTAGATAGCCAGCGCGGTAACTGGGGCGGAATGGGCCTCTGGGTCGATGAACTCGGCCTTAAGTCGGGTGGGACCTGTCTCATGGATGCCCGAGTGCTCGTAGGACATGGCGAAAACAGTTCCATCATAGGAACCGCAAGCTATATGTAGGCGGTGCACATTTGATTCTGACATCTGTTAATTAAAAGATGGTAAGGAAAGTATTGGGGAGCAATAAGACAAAAAAGGGGACGAAAGCAACATATTCATGACCAAGACCATGATATAAAATGTGAGCTGCACCTGGATTTGGCAATGTAAAGCGTATCAGGTAATAATAGCTGCAACATAAGCAGCTTAAGTAAGGAAATCGACGTGCTAAAGAACTGACTAAACCTAGGAGCACACCAAAAACCAGACAGCGTGCCAGCAGTGAACTCGTAGGCTAGCGCAAATGGCAGGATAAAATAGAAATGTAGTTGCTAAGCCAATGCTAGAAATCAGAGCCATGTGAACTTGATGCAGAATATGTAATAAAAAGGCTTAAAAAATTTCACAAGGCGATAAAATTAAGCAAATTACGTCTCAAGGAACTCAGGGCCTTAGCATGTTTTTATACCTCACTTACGCAAATATTAGTGAAATATGCTTGTCTAAACATACCTTTGAGTCCCTAGTGAGGATTTTGCTGTGAACATGCGTGACTCTGATCACTATTCCCGTTCATAATTTTACAAATAAATAATACCTCTACCTAACCAGACTGTTCGTTCTCAGAAGATGAAGGCCAGGTAAAGAGAGTCGAACATTGAATCTGTCGCATCTTTACTTAAACAAATGCTCTAAACTCGGTATTGGTCAACAAACACGTTCTAAAAATGGCATGACTCAATTTCAAAATTGGGCTTACACTTTTGATGGACACAGGTCCAATCCAAGAATGAGTTTGTTATCACGTAAGAAGCACTTGGGTTGTTCAACCTCTTGGTTTTAAAACTTGGCAAGGTGTTTTCAATTTTCGCTTCAATGTAAAAGAACTTGTGGTACCAAAGTGGAAAAAGCCTCGAAAACTGTTGAAATAGCTCCAAGTGCAATACTTATTCTGTTCCAATGCACTTTTTAGAGAGGAGACAAGTTTGTAATCCTAATCTGGTGACTGTGTCGTCGTCTTCCCTGCCTAAGTGCGATTACGTTTTTTCCCGTCTCTAAACTTCGTATTTTTTCATCTGATCCATTTCCCTCTAATGAATATGTTGAAATAAATCCACCAGGTTGTTCTAAGAGCGCTAGGAACAGAGAAGAGGAGACCTGTGAGTCTCGCCCTACACTAAGGCCATGTTGCGTGGGAGGGGGGGGGTGGGCGTGGAATTACAACTTGGGAGACTGAAGCCTCTCGTAGTTGGGCGTACGGTCAAACGAAGTATTTGCCATTGCATACACGGGCGCATACTAAAAAGGTAATACTTGGGTTGCTGATTCACAAATCGGCCTTTTGATTATGTTGGTTTATTGGACTCATCCATTGTACTTCAGATGGGGGGGTATAGCCTCAAAGCCAAGCCACTAGCCTATCAGCCCATTGACACATCAGCAACATGTTGTCTGAAAGGTAGTGTAACCCATTTTATCCGCATAAAGGCATCAAGAGCCCCAAAATTATCATTCCGAAATGTGTGATCTCAACTATACCATTGAATTCGTGAAAAGTAAACCTTCCTAAGAGTAGAGTTTCGTGTTTTTCTAGAAGTCTAACGAAATTACAACACTAGGACAGAACATGCATTGCCATTACTCAGAGGGGCCAGAGGGCCACGCCGCTCACCGTAAGTATAATGGCAGAGATTTATGCACACACGTAGTCAAAACAGACGGTTGATTACATAATCAAAGCATTACATTAATTTTCAAACTTTTAACAACTAAAAGTAAAATTATGAAAACTCAAGTCATTGTTTTTTTTACAAAAATTTATTACACACTGTACGTTGCTGCCACCACTTTGGCGCGACAGAATTCTTTTAGGACATTTTATTGAATAAACTTCTGCTTTTTAATATTACTATTTAAGCAGTAAATGCTGGTCAATTGCATTTTGTTTAGGTTTCCAGTTTTCAAAATATGTGACCTTGAATAACGCGGCGTCCTTCGTATTTTGTTAGTTGTGGTAACGCGCTCAGTCCACCTATAAAAAAATGCGCCTTCAAATCTGATTTTTGCTATACATGGACCCTAAGACACTAAAATTAATTAAAGACTTTAAGGCTTATGAGTGTATGATGTTGTGGGCTAACATGCGTCTGTAGCCAGCATTTATATGCCGGACTGGACAATTGAAATCGAAGGGTTATGTGGGGTCTATTTTTCTTTGTGCAGCGCTTTATTTTTAAATTTTAAGCTTTATTTCGGTGGTCACGCAAGCACTTTAGTAAATCTTGTAGGATTTTACTTCTTGATTGTACAGTAACTAGCGTTTTTCCCAGCTTGTGGGGAAATATCTACCTCGACTTGCCTCGCTGTAAACCCGCTTTGGGTCTTGTTTAGCATCTTGACCTAATGACGGTTGCGTAATTGTGTACCTCCTTATCGCTTAAAAATTTAAATGCATATTTACTACAATTTGGTGAATGGAAACTTTGAAGTTTGAATGGACTATTTTACTTAAGCATTTGCTTCTTAACTTTAAGCCATTTTTCAAACATGTTTTTGTCGGTGTGTTTGTACTGTTTGTACAATAAAAAGCTCTACTATAGTTACGCTAACAGGTTAAATGGGATTCGTATGAACAAGTTTACATTTCGCTTAAAACTGAGCAATCAGATATTTTGGGCAAAATTTGGTGAATTTAGATACAATTTTTTTTAGAAAATGGATTCATTTTACAGCCAAATAGCTGCAGAAGCAGACGATGATTGGAATCTTGCACCAGTAATATTGAATGCTTTATAACTCCGACTTTAAGGGTAAACCAGGCGGCTTCCTTGACAAGGGGGCCGATTTGGACGACCTTTTGGATGGATTTGATTTTAATGAAAAGGGCAGTTCTAAAACAGGGACCGCGGCAGCTAGCTCTACGTTGGAGACAAGCTTGGGTAATTTGCAGAATTTTGCCTATGAACCATATCTTTTTCACCCTTGTTTGAAAACGTAAAATTTTATCAAGTGAAATTTGATATTTATGTAAATGATGCGAAGTTCTAAAGTTAGATTTTGTTTTACATGACTCTATTCTTCAAAACTGGGCTTGTTTAACTAAAATTTGCATGATAACATATTCTGAAGAAGCGTTTGCTCCTAATCATGGTATGTTTTCATTTTTAAAAGTTCAAACGAGTGAATTTAATCACTTCCAAAGCTTGGCGACATTTTCAATGTCCTTATTGATATATTAAAACTAAAATATATCAAAAATCTCCATAAGACCTTTTTTTTGGTGTATGATTTCGACCATGCCTAACAATGACGCTGAATTTCCGACTAATCGTTATTGTTTAGAGACACCCTATTGTCCCCTTTGTTTGAATTTGTCAAACACTATAACTGTGACCTAATTTTAAGGTCCTTTTGGGGGATTCGTGATTCTTCGTCAAATTTTTGTACAATTGCATGTTAATAACGACGTCGATTGGTAGAGCCTGTATAAAGCGATCCAGCCACCGTTTAAACACTTCGCCTCTTTCTATATTTTTCAATTGTTTTATAGCTCATTTCCAAAATCTGACCAAAATAGAGAAGTAAGATTCATTAAAAATCTTTTGTAAGGTTTTGATTTTCTTGTAAAATGTTCTGCAAGCGTATAGTCTTAATATTCATATCAGTTGTAAGCGGCTGATTCCTAAAATCTTCCTAAAATTTATGTGATTAATTAATTTATGAATTTCCTAAGAGGTTTTTGAACTTGATTGCTGAAGCAAACATCATCGTTAATTGTAAATAGATGAAGCATTCTAAAATTCATGTTATACTTGGAGAGATTGTAGGGCGTAGTCACCAGTTCATATCTTCAACATGGAAGTACAAGTGCTGAAAAAGTCAATGACTGAGTAATATTGAGTCATATCACTATTGTACCAAATGTTTGCCGTCACCATCGATGCGTTTTCGTAATAGGTTTGACAAAATTTTATTTCTGCTTCAGATTCTTTAAAGTTGTCTGTTGAAGCGAAATCTCTGGGCGCCTCGTCGTTGAACGAGTCGTCCAACACTTCGTCCACCACTACTTCCGCCATGCGTGGTGTGCAGAAGAGGAGTGGTGTCGCGGCCTCATCTAGCGCCCGACGGAGCCTTCTTGATTCCTTACTGAGCCCTGAAGATGTGAATGGTGCGGCTACCGGGATGGAGGTTAACCTGGACAGCTCCTTTGAGGTTAAGGCCGCACCCACGGCGGCCACTTCTCGACGCTCTGTGCGGTTTTCGGAAAAACCGGTAACGATACCCGAAGCATCCATTCACTAGGATAGAATCATTTTTATTGCCACATTATTCAATAGCTGCTTTCAATTAAGGCTAAACATTGCTTACTGAAATCCAACATTTGAAAAATATGTGAAAGCACATCGAAAATAAAATATGTCCCTAAATCTATATATTTTCCACTAAAAACCACATCTAATAAAGTCGTCGTTGAAATTTCAACGCAGAGCGCTTTTGCGCTTCCAAGACTTCGCTAAATTTAAAGTATTTGAGAGGAACATTTTTAAATATGGAGGTGGGCACACCACGGCTCTCCCTACGTGTAAATCTCCATGCAATAATACTATTCACTAAGTGAAAATTAACATAGACGCACCTATATTTTATAATTTAAAATGTCAAACTTGATAAAGCACGCACGTTTTCCTTTTGTAATCATTTTGAGATCTATTAAAAATTCTGCAGAACATTCAGAGTAAGAATAGTTCATGGCTAGGGATAATGCTACTAATAACATCCTAAAAGTAGCAACTAACAAACTACAAGCTGACGAATACCTTTTTTTGAATAAACTGGAATAATGTTGATGAAAAAACATCAACGCTTTCTCCCCTCAACAAGTAATAAAGCAGTGGGATTTTTTGCGGATTTTTTGGTCTTTCTACCACGTCAGTAAAACAGTAAACTATGAGAGGAAGGGAACCTAAAGCGCAGCTCCTTGCCGTTAATAATTTCCAGACAAATGCGGATCAAAGAGTGAAAGCGTGGGCCAATCAAGTGGGCCTGAACAATTTTTCTAAATATAGGGTAAATAACTGCAGAAGGCTTCACAAAATTCTTTTAATCGTTGGAAATTTGCCCTGAAAAGCTGCATTAAAATTCGTTACCAATGAGACAATGTTGAGAATACTCATTTATGAAATCTTTCATCTCTTAAAACATCGAGTAAGTGGGTTTTGGCCGTAATTCCCGTATGGCCTTCATCAAGAAATTCATTACGTTCTGGTGCGTCTACGGTGCATCACAGCCAAAGTATAGACAGTCTTTCGGAGATGAAATGATGATTTCCTTGGAGATGTGTAATGGAAAATAAACGATGGTATATTTTTCCGCTTAATGACCATCGTAATACAAAACCATTTTTTACCATAAATCGGTCGGCAAACAAATGGGACGTTTTTATAAAGTGAAAGAATGGATGAATAAAGTGTTTACCTCACCCTTTCCAAATGCTATAAATGAAGCTATACGGGAAGCTGTTGCGGTCTCATCTTTGGAGCCGAGTCAAACTTAGTTTGCAAAGCGGTGATCAGGCTTAAATCACATCCCTCAGGTTTATTTTATCTGATATTTTATAGGAAAACTTTAAAAAAGGTCTATAGAACAATAAAAGATATTGCTTTAAGAGGTCGACACGGTTCTCCGCTATGGAATATGCCTTTTACAGGTGTCCAAAGGTAAAAGCAAGTTACTACAAGGATTCGTCTACTTTTATCTAAAATTTCAGTGTGATGGAATCTTCTTGTGATGTTTGAATAAATTTGTACTTGCTTTTTTGAAAAAAAATGGATGGCTTCTCTCATTTTTTTATTTTAAACAGCTCTGTAATGCATTTTAATAATTTAAGTCTTTGACAAGATTTACACTCAAGGCATTTCTTTATTAACAATCAAACAACAAATCGCTTTGCCTTATTTTAAGATAGTTCGCTAACTCTTAGTTCATAGGATTGCCTATTTTAGTAGTAGCTGTAAAGCCCAGAGACTTCCAGTGGGGCTTGTGGGTACTGGCACGGCTCGAATGCCAGGCTGCCCGGCAAAGGTGCGGTGCAGGAGCACCTAAGTGGCTCCTTTACCAAAATCAAGAAGTAAACAAATAACCAACCTATTGCATAGACCCTCTTGTATTTTGAGCGTCGTCTCAGGCGCTCCCCTTAGTTAGCCTCCCGCGTCAGCCATCACAACGTAATCTGTGCTGTAAGGGAAACACCCATGGACCAACCGCACGATTTAGCGAATTTTCATGCAACTGAAAAGATATTTGTCCTCAACATCATTGATCACTCTTGACAATTCTACCGGATCTGAAGTTTCATCCTGTACGAGACTTGGATTCGGGAACGGAGGAATGTGTTAATCTTCACGCGTGTCAACAGCTAGTCGTAGGAACACTGGGCCTATAAGTAGGGTCATGTAAAAGGGGAAGGGTGTTAACATAGGTCCGTGGGGATAGGGTTTCACTTTCATGTCCCCTTGCCACATTATTATCACTTTAGTGCTATCCAGCTATTCCTATCTGGGTTCTCTCTAGCTGGTTAAGAAGTGGAGGAGGTATCACGTTTTCGCATATTTGCTATCTTCGTACAGGTACGGTAAGCAGCTCCTTAACTAAACTTTCTACGCGGTTCACGGCTAGTGTCGCCATTTTCAGCCCCTCTGTTAGGGGTCGTCATAGGTTCTCCCATTTGCAGCATACGCACCTCTTCCGCCCCACTAAGGTTTACCACCCAGCAGTAGAAATTGGAACACATGTCCTTTATAAGTGGGTTCGTTTTACGTTGCCACCAGTGCAGCGTCCTGAGACTTCCAGTAGGACTTGGGGCTACTGACATGGCCCATATGCCAGCTCACCAAGCGAGGGTACAATGGCAGAACACCTGAGTGGCCCCTTTTCCGAAACCGAGAGTTAAATAAATAAACGAGTATACTCAGTGGTATAGATGTAGATTTCAACTACATTCGACAAGACACACCGTACTTGTAAAACTGGATGAGGATGGACGCCTGTTACAGGTAACGTCGATCCTGTTCATTTAACCACTAGCTGAAAAGCAGTACTTTAATTGCATATCCACCACATTATATTTGTCAAGTTGGGATATCTTCCTCCTCAGCTACTGAACAATCATTCTACTTCTCATGGTAACAGATAACAAAAGGTGCCACTAACACTTAAAATAGTTGATAAAAAATTGCATTTTTAATAACCAAATGGGTAGTTCGAGGTTTGCTTAATTTTTTTTTTCAGCAAGGCGACAATGCTCCGGACCTACCCAATGTGAATGAGAGGGTAAAACGGGACGGTGAAGCTGATAACAACGACAAAGATACAAACTCGCGACCACGGACGGCTCCGGCGGCACGGGATAGGTCGGGGGTGGGCTGGGGTGATCTTGAGGAGAGTCTTGACTGGTTCTCGAAGGATCATAGTGGTGGCAGTGGTACGGGTGGAGGGTGAGCTTGAATATTGTGTTCATATTTTTGTGGTTTCTAAAGGAATCCTCCTGCACATTAGTAAACCCTCGGCCTATCATGTTAATTAATTATGGAATATTGTTAACCGAAATTTCCTTTTTTGAGTAGCTTTTAATCACTTCATTTTTTACAGTGAGTTCAAGGGCGGCCTACAAAAGACTACTTGCAATATCTCCATCGACGGAGGTTTGGACTTGGATACTACTCTGACAGAAAAGAAAATTGTCTCTAGAGAAAGTTCCAATCTTGGTAGTCGAACAAACATTAGCTTTGCCTGTAACGCAAAAATCCCAGATTCGTTTAATTTTATGTTTTAGCTGAAGAAAGGTCTATCCTCGTTGGTGGTGGTAAGGGGACTGCAGTAAGTTTTGAAATTTTTATTTCGAGGATATAACAAGAAAGGCACCGTCCGCGGTCATATGCATCAGCACTTAGTTTTTGCTCTGAAGTAACATTTTTTGTTCTCATAAATAAGTAATGGATTTAAAATTTGTCACTCACTAACATTTTGCCTGAATTCAAAGAACTTAGATAAGAATTAATAATCATATTTGTTTTTAAAACTATAGCATTCACAACAAAATAACGCTTACAAATAGTCACTTTTCGGTTGATTAACATTTGCGGAATAAATTGTTTACTACATGGCCGCTGAATGTCTGCGTCTAAAAACTTTAAGCATATTTAATTTTCAATTCAAATCCAACAAAATATTTCAGTGAACAGAAATTGGTAGGCATGAAATTGCAATTTAGCGATAATTTCATTTTAGAAGCTGCAAAGCTGCTGATGCACAAATATAATATGGTGAAATTGCTTGCAATCGGCAAATTTTAGGTTCGTCGTTCCCTAAACTTCAAAGGCTCAAAAGAACGATCTCCATCTTGGGAACCTCAGCGATCGCCCTCACTTCTGGTAAGTGGTCTTGTTTCAGCATGACAAGGATGAACTGGGGACGCAAATTTTTTGCGCTATGTTCCATGAAGATATCGTAAAACGGAGGCAAGCGGACAGATTTGTCATGTTG